>NC_045442.1:121082739-121111317 GCF_002776525.5 Piliocolobus tephrosceles | reverse complement strand
TATATTATATATTGTATATCATATAATCATATGATTATATGATATATATTATATATTATGATTATACATATCATATATGATTATATATATCTATAATATCATATAGAAATTTAGAAGAGGGATATTGCTGCCCTCCAAAGCCCAAACCATTGATGTCATTTCATTCTATTTATTTCACCTGCTTATGTATTGTTTGTGTCTGACTTGCTTGCTGGAAATATTGCTTGTTGTGGTTGAGGGAATAGAACAGAAGATATAGATCTTCTTGCCTGTGCAGTTACATAATTTCAATTATTTAATGCTGGTTACATCATGACTCAGAACACGATATCATTAGTTTTGCATTCATTCATCCAAGAATACTGGTATCCAATAGCTATAGCAAAGGTTTTCCTCTGCTGGATTGATAATGTCCACAAATTCCAGTCTTAGATTATGCAGGACAACATGAATGATAATTGGCTCTCTTTTCGTGTTCAAGTTAAGTTAAAGTTGTTGAATGAAAGCGTGGAATGACACGTCATTACTTCTCCTCATCTTTTCGGGTCTAATCACTGTGTTCCTACGATGTGATTTCTTTCAATGTTGACTACACCTCTGTCTTCCACACACTGCCCACGGTGGAAAGAGGCCAGTGGCCCATGGGCTGAGAGAGAAGACCAGTATCTTTTTCTCAAGGTATGTCTGTCCTTCATCAGTCACTGCTTAAGACCAGACACAGAGAGCAGGATGTCAACCTATTGATTGTAGGCAAGAGGAAATATAGACAGAAAAAGCCTGTTAGAATTCTGTATCAACAGTTTATAAAAGTCTCAAATGCCCTTGGAGGAGATTGGCATTGCCAACCATGGAGCGCTACCTGATATGCAGAGCCCACAGTGGGTGGAGAGACCGTTCTGGGTGCCAGCAGTGGGGAGAGGCATCTGGGTTCACATGCCCCAGGAAGAATGAGTACAGGAGCTCTTGAGGGCAACTAGTCAACCTCACAGGCAACAGAGAGAGTCAGAAAGAGCCTCGAAAGGAAGAAAGGGGAACTGGGATCCACACAAGTCATGGTCCAGTCTCAGGTCACTAACCTTGATACACTGCTGACCTGGTTGGTCCCAGGCACCATAGGAGGACATAGGATGTTCTGGAGTCTGGATGCCAGGACAGGAACTCCTGGACCTGTATCTAAGGGCATTACTGTGTGGGAGGACCCTCACCACAGTTACGGGTTCACAGGGTTACAAGCAGTCTAAGGAGACTTTGTAAGCAAAATGTGGTATATGCAAACAACGAAATATAAAGTGGCCCAAATAGTAACAGATTCACATTCACTAGCCTAGTGTATCAGACACCCATTGAATATCACTCCCCTTTTTTTTTTCTTGATCCATCCCAAGAAAAACTTTAGTCACTGCCGTGGCAACTACTTTCACATACACATCAAGGAAATGTTCCCAGGTGTTACTTGGCAGTTGCTAATCTTGGCCCATACAAACAAAACAAAACAAAAACTGTTTCCTCCCTGGGGCTTCTCTGAAGCTGTGGTAGGAAGTGTCTACATAATAACTCCCAGCATGATGCAGGTGCATCCCCAAAGTACTGAGAGATTAGTGCCCGAAGGACCCCACTTGGCCAAAGGAGAACCATAGATAAATAAACACTTCCACTTTGATCCCACGGGCAGAGGACCCTGAGATGCTTTTCATACAACTCCTAAGAAAGTCCGGAGGAATCAAGGTCCCTTCACAGATAGGGCCCATCACTTTGGGTAACAGGCTCATGGACCAGCCTTGCCTCTTCCTCTGCTTACTCTTTCTCTTCCTCCCACCAGCACCCTGGGATCATTCCCAGATACGCATCTGCACAGAAGCCTTTGTCTCAGGCTCTCTTCCCGGACAACTGGAACTAAGACATAACACACATGGGCCTTTGTGTTGTTTGTTTATTTAAAAAAAAAAAAAATTTGACTGAAAAAAATGAGAAAAAAGAGAGTCATAGTGCATTCCTACTTAAATGAATGCAAAGCACACCAAAATAAAAACCAAACCAAAACAAACAAACAAAAAACAAAAACCTCACATAATTTGAAGGATTGTTTTAAAGCCACACATATATTTAAAGCATTAGAGTGAATACATTTGAAGGGTAGGAAAATGAAAGGAATTGGGAAATAAAGTGGAAGGAAACCAAATAATGATGAAAACAAGCTGAGATCTGAAAAATTATTTACTCAGCTCAGTGCCCCTGATGTCCAATATTTTATGGAAAAAGAGAGAGAAGCAGAGAAAAAAGAAAAAAATGGATATGTCTCGAACAAAAGACGATATCTTATGCCATGAAATACTCTTTAGCTTTCTAATGATTTTGAGGAAAAATACACACTTAAGAACAAAGAGGAGGGGTATATGACTTTCCCAAGGACAATTACAGCTATGCCTCTCCAACATCCTTCCCTATTTATGGAAGTACCAGATTCTTGTTTGCTGAAGTATCTTGTTAGTCACGGGTTTATACTCTGGATGCAGCACGGAATATTTGGACATTTAGAAGAGGGATATTTCTGCCCTCCGAAGCCCAAACCATCGATGTCATTTCATTCTGTTTATTTCACCTGCTTATGTATTGTTTGTGTCTGACTTGCTTGCTGGAAATATTGCTTATTGTGGTTGAGGGAGTAGAACAAGGAAAAGAGACGTCCTGTTCTCAAATTAGCAATGCTGGCTGGCTTCTTCATATATAAGCATTCTACATTTTTACCCAGACTCTCTGGGTATTTCCAGAACGACTCTAATTACTTTGCCAGCATTTTTCACATTTACGTCTTTCCTGCTTTTTTTTTTTTTTTTTTTCTTAATGTGTTAAATGTTATCAGAAAGGAATCAAGAAGAAAAAGGGGAAAAGACAAATAAATGTGGCCTGTGTCTCCCGATGCACTGGTGAGACGTCCAGCTTCAGTTTGATCTTTGGTTAAATTTCCTAACAGGGAAAGGCATGTATGGTGGCTGATTTGGCCAAGACTCTTTCTCAGAGAAAACAAAGGAAACTTTGGGTTGACAGGGATAATAGAACTTCCTATTCCCATGTAAGTGTCTTAAGAGACAACATAGAAAGAATGTGTATAATTTACAACAGCTGAATTGTCTCCCTGTAATTTATCCTGGCCCCAACAAATCAAAGCCTTTTCTATCATCCAAATGAAGGCAAGGATCCACATGTGTGTGTGAGCAGCATGAATGCCTGCGCCCCGAGCTGAGAGCTGGAAACCCTGTGGGACTCTTCCCAAGACAGCTCACCCCTGGCCATGGAGTGGCTGTCAGGACCACAGAGCCTCTTCTGGGTGATGCTTTGTTCCAATCACTCATGTCTCTTGTTCCTAAAATTCAAGTCTCATAGCTAAAAATGTGTAAGTTTAGAAAGATTCTTTCAGCCCTTTTCAAATTTAGAATTTCCCTGCTAACAGCCAGGTGACATAAAATTTCAGTAAGCTTACTTTAAGTATCTTAGTGTTTCCTCATAACTTTCTCCCCCGGGGAGCACCAGGCACCTTACACAATTATGGGATGACAGAAAAAAAAAAAAAAAAACAAGAGTTTGTAAGAAAACATACTGCCATAAATCACACCTTTGCTGCTTATGAGTTGTACAAGAGAGGCAAATTTTCAAAACCCTATGTGGGTCTTCATATCTACAATAGTGGAGGTCATATGTCACTGTCCCTTACACTTAGGAGAGTGCCGGGCACATACTAGGGTTTTCCATCGTTACTTCTCTTTCTTATTTGCTACTGTTATATCTGCCTTAATACCTAGGAGTGGTAGCTTTCATTCCTATTGACAGAAAGCATATCTAAGCTACTCATAATTCAGTTCCTTATGTTCTCCTCCCTCTTAATTTTTTAAAATTAACCCTTTATTCATTACTTTTGGGGATGGGAGCATGGAAATTTTCACCACTGCAAGAGAATGAGTGCTCGACGTTAAAACATTTTAAAATCGTCTATGCCTTTTTAAAACTATGAAAGGGATGCTATAATAATTCTAAAAGTTATTTCATCATATACACAATGAAATAATGGTATTTTTCTTTCTTTTCTGCCAAATTTAATCTGCTGTAAAATTATCTCACCATATACACATTGAAATAATTGTATTTTTTTTCTTTTCTGCCAAATTTAATCTACTATAAGCCTCTACTTCCCCTGGTTAAGGAAAAAATTCGGTCTCCATCACTATCAAGTCACCTCCATCTCTTCCATAGTATAAGGCAAGAATCCCGGACTTCTATGGGCAGAACAGGGTTGGAGTCCTATATTCTCATTATTGCTGCATGAGGCATGGACCCCACTGTCTGGCAGGCATTGGTGCTCTGAGGAAGAGTCACAGAAGCTCCCCTTTCTTCCCTTGAGGTCTCAGTGTTTGATCCATGCCTGAAGCCCTGCAGCACCCAGAGCACACATGATCCCTGCTACAATTAGTATTAACTACGTCTTGGCATGGTGAGATGCCTTCCAAATTCTCTCTACCTAGGTTTGGCTTGCATTTACCTCCTACACGAGTTGATCACAACGATTTGAGGCCAAGACCTCATAACTCAAAAAACTAAACACAGCTACATTTTGGGGGTTGGGAGAGGAAAAACAACTTCATCTCCTCCAAGTCCTTCTAAGCTCTTAAGCAAGGAGATGATACGTACATTAATCTCTCAACATGTGAGCTGATACTTTTCTCATCACTTCTTTTTCTTGGACATTGTAAAATTAATTATGCATACATAATAATTATATATGCTTATAGGGTACATGTGTGCATGTAATATTTTGATACAGGCATACAATATGTAATGATCAAATCGGGAATTGGAGTAGCCATCCTCTCAAGCGTTTTTCGGTTCTTTGTATCAGGAACATTTCACTTCCATTCTTTTAGTTATTTTAAAATAGACTATAAATTATTGTTAACTATAATCACCCTATTTGCTACTGAATATTAGATCTTATTCATTCTATCCAACTGTATTTTGTACCCATTAACCACCCCCCACTTTCTCCCACACTCTCTATTACCTTACCATCCTCTGACAACCATCATTCCACTCTCTCTGAGTTCAGTCTGTTTAATGTTTAGCTTCCACATATCCCACACATAAAGAGTGGTAGTCTACCTGTATGTGAGTACATTTTAATATGTTACCTCTTTGATATTTTTACCAAACTTCCTTGTAGTGTTCTTTTTCTAAGGATGTTAAAGTTGAGGAAATTAACATTTAGAAAGATTAGTGATTTATTCAAGTTCACTAAGCTAGTAAATGATGGAGAAAGAATTTAAACTCAGGACTGTCTAATCTGAAAAATGGCATTCTTTCAATTACATCATGCTATACTCCAATCATAGAATTATGATGACCACAGTACTAGTCAGTGTTTTCCAGAGAAACTTAACCAATAGGATATATATATAAAATGAATAATATATTAGACATATATAATTACATATCTATTATACATATATTTTATATATAACTAATATATACCTAATATAACATATTAGATATATAATGAATATATATGATGTAATGAATATGTAATGAAATTTATTACAAATAATTGGCTTAAGGATTATGATAGGTGGAAAGTCCCATGATCTATCATCAATAAGCATTAAGAACCAGGAAAATCCATGCTGTAAATTCTAGTTTGAGTTCAAATGAGACAGAAATAGTACAGGATGGTTACAGGGGGATAGAATATTCCAGACAGCAGTTTCACATACTCACAAAAAGGAAACTGTTGAAATAGCTGCATCAGTTAGGGACCAATAAGATCCTGACAACCACAGTGTGGGCCAAGCTGACTAAGACAAACTGGACTCAGCACAGCACTGGATTTGACCTAGGTTCCACCTAGGACTTCATTCTATGCTCATTAACATACTAAAGCACACACCCGTCAGTGACATGACAGTTCCGGGATAATATGGTTTGGCTGTGTCCCCGCCCAAATCTCATGTTGCATTGTAGTTCCCATAAGCCCCACATGTCATGGGAGGGACCTGGTGAGAGGTAATTTAATCACAGGGGCAGTTACCCTCATGCTGTTTTCATGATAGTAAGTGAGCTCTCAAGAGATATGATGGTTTCATAAGAGGCTTTTCTCTCTTTTGCTCAGCACTTCTCCTTGCTGCCACCGTGTGAAAAAGGACATATTTGCTTCCCCTTCTGCCATGATTGTAAGTTTCCTGAGGCCCCCCTAGACATGCTGAACTGTGAGTCAGCTAAACTTCTTTCCTTTATAAAGTACTCAGTCTCAAGTATGTTTTTATTAGCAGCTTGAGAATAGACTAATACATGGGAACACCTATATTTTGTGTAAAAATAGGTGACACCACAGCTATGAGAAATCTTTATCTTTTTCCAGGAATCTTCATGAATATTCCACCCCTTGGTTAAAGAAACCCCTAAAGGAAGAAGCCGCACACTTCATGGTGTGATTCATTCTCCTGATTATAAAAAAAAAGTGTTAAAAAAGTGTATACTTTTTGCTTTGCAATAAATCTCCATACTTTGACCATTTTCTGACTCATCCTTGATTTCCTTATTGTAATGGTGTCAAGAACCTGGGCACCAACTGGGATTAAGATCCTACTGGCATTTGGGGACCTCTCCTAGCCTATCAGTATCACAGAGGCCTGAGAATCAAGAGTGCCAATAGTATGAGTCTGAGTCCAAGAGTATTAGACTGATGTTTCAGCTCAAGCAGTCAGACAGAGAGAGAATTCAATCTTCCTCTGCCTTTTTGATTTTTGTTCTATTCGGGCCCTCAGTGGGTTGGATGAGGCCCACATACATTTGGCAGGACCATCTGCTTTACTCAGTCCACCAATTCCAATGCTAATCTCATCCAGAAACATTCTTGGGGCACTCCCAGAAGCCATGTTGAACAAGTGTCTGGGCATCCTGTGACCCAGTCAAGTTGATGCACATGATTCACCACCACACCCATCATCCTTTCAATGTGACATCTGATGCAGATGTATCTGTGGCAGAAAGTCTCAGGTCACTTCAAATGTCATTCTTTCAGATTCCTTTTGACTGAAATTCACAGTTAGAAGCTTGAAAATACATCCTCATGGGTTTATACAGGCTTCATTTAAAGCAATCTGACCATAATGTATTAGATGGCAGTATAATCAAAAGGAAAAAAATAACTTTTCTTTGTTCTAAAATAAGTTTCTCGACATCTATTAAGAAGTGGCAGACCAGGCGCAGTGGTTCACGCCTATAATTCCAGCACTTTGGGAGGTCAAGGCGGGCGGATCACAAGGTCAAGAGATCAAGACCATCCTGGCTAACATGGTGAAACCCCTTCTCTACTAAAAACACAAACATTAGTTGGGTGGTGGCACGTGCCTGTAGTCCCAGCTACTCAGGAGGCTGAGGCAGGAGAATCACTTGAACCTGGGAGGCGGAGATCATGGTGAGCCGAGATTGCACCACTGCACTCCAGCCTACGGCATAGAGGGAGACTCTGTCTCCAAAAACAAACAAAAAAAAAAGTGGCAAAGTTATTCCTGAATAGATCTTTGGGTCTACACCGAAAGCATGTATCATTGCCCTTTTGAAATGGCCCACCTACAATATATATATACTTTTTTAATTTTTTTTTTTTTTTTTTTTTTTGAGATGGAGTCTCACTCTATCACCCAGGCTGGAGTGCAGTGGCCTGATCTCCGCTCACTGCAAGCTCCGCCTCCCACGTTTAGGCCATTCTCCTGCCTCAGCCTCCTGAGTAGCTGGGAATGCAAGTGCCCGCCACCACACCCGGTTAATGTTTTGTATTTTCAGTAGAGACGGGGTTTCACCGTGTTAGCCAGGATGGTCTTGATCTCCTGACCTCGTGATCCACCCACCGTGGCCTCCCAAAGTGCTGGGATTATAGGCATGAGCCACCGTGCCCGGCCACCTACAATATAGTCTTACATGGTTGCTGCTTCTGTCACTCATGGCCTAGCGCAATTTGCCATGGTGTCATGTTGGTGTGTCAATCTGGTGTCTGGCAAGTATGTTCTCCATGGTCCAGGTTATCCATGTAGAGCTCTGTGAGCACCCTAGATGGTGAGACTTAAGTATAGTAAGTAGTGTGGTATACTACTTAGAAGTTCATGCACTGGAGTCCGTTTGCCTAGGTTGTAATTCTGGTTCAACTACTCACGAGTTGTGTGCCCTGAGTAAATTATGAACTATTTCTAAGCCTTCATTTCCTAATCTCTAAAGTACTGGTAATAACAGCATCAACCCCACAGGTTTGTTTTAGCATCAAATGGGGTTATGAACATAATTTATATAGGACACTTTGAAAATTATGTGTTTGCTATGGAGAAAAAAAGTATGAATTGTATATTACTACTGCTAGTCCGTCTGAGCCCTACATTTCTGTAGCAATTCACCTGTTCAGGGATGTTCTCTCCTTTAGGTTTATGTCGTTGGTTTCAGATCAGCTTTCTACAAATAGAAATAGCTGTTCCTTAAAGCTCTATCTGGGAGTACCTTGTAGGCTTCTCAAAGGTCGTGTGTAAAAGGGAAACCTGTTTTCACTACAAAGGTGGCATCTTGTCCCTCCTGAAGTGAACTTTTGTGCAATTTCTAATCTAGTGTCATTGGCTTGGTCTTTTCTG
This sequence comes from Piliocolobus tephrosceles, assembly GCF_002776525.5. Taxonomy (NCBI): domain Eukaryota; kingdom Metazoa; phylum Chordata; class Mammalia; order Primates; family Cercopithecidae; genus Piliocolobus; species Piliocolobus tephrosceles. The sequence goes on along the minus strand of NC_045442.1, from coordinate 121,102,660 downwards.
CCACTTTGCATTGTCCTCAAGCCCTGATTAGAAGATTATAAAGGGAGCCCCTCCCCAACCAAAAAAGAAAAAAGAACCAATTTTTTGGCTCTCTTGAAGCTGTCAATTTTTTTTCCTTAGTTCTTAGTTCACGCTAGAGAAGCGCTGGGGCTCATTATGCAAATTAAAATGACTTATACATAACCCAAATCACCTTAGGTTATACTAACGAGCCCTAGATAAGAAAGAATGAACATAAAATGGCATCAAGGGTATTTAGGAATAACTGCCCAACTAAAAGAATAATGAGGTAAATTGCAAAGGGAAGCTATGGAGCGATTTTTAAGATAATATTTTACACCTTCAAATGCTTTTAAAAATACATTCACCTGCTAATGTGTAGAGCATCTGCACGGTATATGTGAGGAAGAAGCCTTTCTGAATATTGAACAATGATACTGAGCTTGACAAGCTATGGGCTTGATCAGAAGAGGATAATTAGCTTCTTTAACGCCAGTCTTGAGGGTCAAAGGGCACCATTCTACCCTAAAACTTGCAAATTTGGTGACTAGAGATGTCAGTGAAAGGACATTTCACTGTGCCTCACAGGAAGGGAAAGTAGTGAAAGCATTGGCTTCTCCAGCAACACATAACTCTTCTCCAGTCCTGTGGGCCAACCTAACCCTGTGGCGTGGATCTTTCCTGCCACTTTGCATCATCCTTCTGCTCCAGCCCTGTGGGGTGGCCCTCATCTACAGGACTGGAGAAGAGTTATGTGTTGCTGGAAAAGTCAGCACTTTCCCCATGAGGCACAGTGAAATGTCCTTTCACTGATATCTTATCACCACATTTGCATGTGAAACTGTCCAGGACTCAACCAAGCAGGGTAGCGTGTGCTAAATCTACAAAGAACACAGAAAAGCGTGAGAACCCTGCTACTTCAGGAATTCTCAGTTTGGGGATTGTATGTCACCTCCCTCTTGGAGTATGTGGGGAAGGGTTCCATTTCTGAGAAAAGAATCTGCCTTAGATAGTTTAAGCAGTAAGACATTTATTATTGAATGAAGTTTGAGCATAAATGGTATGAAATGACTTAGAACTTAAAGTGTGGGGGTCGCTGATTGGTCAAGAAATGAGGAGTGAAGTCACAGGCAGGCAGATGAAGAGATGGCATTCCTGTGCTGAGTTGACTCCTGGGGTTTGGGGGGGGGTGGGTCTTTAGATCAGTTGTTGTCATTTGTTTTGCTAGAATTCAGGATCTGAAAGACACCTTAAACAATTTTTAGGTAACAAGGTTCAGTGTCAGAGATTCTGTCTGTGAGAACAATGGGAAAGCAGGTGGTCAGAATGCCATGTGACTCCCGGTTCCTTAGCCCCAGCAGGGAAGCAAGTCAAAGTGAACTAGTACACCCGGTTCAATGCCTAACTAGAATTCTGCCTAAAACCCAGCTTGTAATTCTCATTAACCCTGCGAGGGCAGCTTCATTCCCAGGAATGATTCCCAAAACCACGTTGCAGATCTGAGGCATCAAAAGCTATCACGTGCCTCTACCATGATCAGACAGCTGTGGAACCAGGGAAGTACCAAGCAAGCTGCTGGATCTGCAGAACACTGATCCTGCCAAAGTCCCCTCTAAATGCATGCCCAAGTCCTGCCTCTCTCATTTGACTCCTTCAGATGCAAGATTCCAAGGAGAGAATCTTATTGACAATAGCTACAGCATACCTAGGAACCCCAGCTGCCAGAGACTGTCCCATAGAAAGTGTTACAGCTCTTCAGGCTCTGTGTACGAGATACATTCCCCATATATATTAAATGGGCAAGTTTATAGAATTTACCAAAGTGTCATTGAAAATCCCAGCTAGCCGTGACCTTGGGGAGTACGTTTCAAAGAAAGGAATAAGTAAGGGTATGAAACCGATGTTTCTTGAGGAAAGAGTAGACCATGGGAGGCAAATAAAGCTATCCACATATGAGGGGAAGGTGTGTTTCCAAATGTGGATTGCTACAAGAGTGCAAGAGTTGCCCTTTTTGTTTTTCCCTGGCTGCTTCGTGGAGGTCTTACATGAAGCTTCTCTTGAAGTTTCTCCTATAGACAATTTCATAATGGCATTGGGGTGTTTGTCATGGCTGAGAAGAATGAAATTACCTGCCATTCTTCCTGGTAATGTCTTTCTTGACGTGGCAATATACAGAAAGTGGTCTGTACAAGGAGTTATTTTGGAGATATTTGCAGGAAAGCACATTTAGGCACAGGAGGAGGGGATATTGTAGGGGGGACATCAAGGATGAGCATTATAACTATGTGATTAGCCATTTCAATGTTAAATAAAATCAATCCACTACATCAAGGGTATTTAGGAATAACTTCCTGACTAAAAGAAAAACAAGGCCGGGCGCGGTGGCTCACGCCTGTGATCCCAGCACTTTGGGAGGCCGAGGTGGGTGGATCACGAGGTCAGGAGATCAAGACCATCCTGGCTAACACGTCTCTACTAAATATACAAGAAATTTAGCCGGGCGTGGTGGTGAGCACCTGTAGTCTGTGCAGTAAAACCAAGGGTTTGCCTACATGTATTGCTTCCAGAGGCACATGGACTGATGACCAGTACATTATGTAAAAACTCATGCCAGCTGGCATTCCAGGTGTATTTATTCAGAGAGGAATAAAAATAATAACTGCTTATTATATGCTAGACAGTGTTCTAAGCACTTTATATTATTAAATCATTTTGTTACTACCACAACACTTTGAGCTCAGAACTGGAACCAAAAGAGGTTAATAACACGTCCAAGTTTCTGCCGCCAATATGCACCAAGGATTTCCATGGTGGCAGTCTGACTCTTTAAGTTTGCACTCTTAGCCACCTTGTCATGCTGCAAGAGAGAAGTCATTTCTATGGGAGCTTCATTTCCTTTCAATGTCAATTTAAATATAAATGCACATATTCTGTTAGTACTGAGGCAAAAGTAAAGTAGAAAGAACAATATCTAGCGCTTTGGGAGGCTGAGGCAGGCCGACCACTTGAGGCCAGGAGTTTAAGACCAGCCTGGCCAATATAGTGAAACCTCATCTCTACTAAAAAGAAAAAAAAAAAATTAGCCAGGTGTGGTAGTGGGCACCTGTAGTCCCAACCACTCAGGAAGCTGAGGCAGAAGAATTGCTTGAACCCGGGAGGCAGAGGCTGCATGAGCCAAGATCATGCCACTGTACACCAGCCTGAGTGACAGAGTGAGGCTCTGTCTCAAAAAAAAGAACAATATCTAGAACTAAATAAATGTAGATTCTATGTGTTGATATGTTGGAAGTTGAATAATTGTTGGAAGCCAAAGATTGTCTGGAATTTACAGCTGAGACTTGACTGAAGAGAGTAACCATATTAACACCATCCTCCATTTAAGGTCACACAGAAGATGAACTAAAGCTGAATCCACCGAGGAAATAAGGAACTGTAGACAGCCCAAGGTCAGAGACAATTCTCATAGTCACATCCATCAAATGGTCATGTCAGTTGACTGCTGGAGACAAAGTTGGATGCGTATGCACGTGTATCTAACACACACCCAAGATATATGGAGAGATTCCATCCATTCTTTTGAAACACATGTATTGAATATCTCACGTTAGTCAACTAATAGCCATGAGAAAGGTCAGAGTGAAAAAATAATGATGGTTACATAATAGCACCCAAGATTCTGGTGCCCAGAGAACACAGGCTAAGTAAGCAGCACCTCATTAAATAACACTTGCACCAAATCTCTCTTCCTACCTGGTCTGCACACGTTATAACACCATGTGTCATACTGTGTATACGTGTTATAGAAACAGAGATGAGGCAGGAGCTTTTAAAGCTACACAGAAAACTATAAACTAGTGTATTTTTCTCATGATTGTCCTTCAAATAGTGTATCTCCATGCAGCCTTTTAGAACCAGCTGAATTGTTCTCTTGTCATATAGATTTACCCTTGATGGACATTAATGCCTCATTTCTCACTTTCCTATGCATTCTCTTCTTCATGGATTCTAATTGATAACGTCCGCCTTCACATAACCCGGAATTGAGCACAATACTGCAAGCATTGGTCTATGTGATGCCCAGAAAGCTGACTTATTCATTGACTCCCTTACCCTGTTCTCTTTTTGCCACCCAAGTGAGTATTTGCTTTTATTACCTGATGTATGTCATATTAGACCATATTGACCATACAGTCTTTTTCATACAAATTATTGTTAATCTAGGTCTCCCCTATGCTATAACTTATTTCGTTCTGTTGGGTTTAGCCCATCTTTCTGATCCAGGGTGATGAAGAGGGTTGGTTGGTGCCTCTTTACAGTGACTTTATTAGCAAATCAAATTGGTAAACTTCTCAGCTTTCAGTCATTCATAAATTTGATAAACAGATCTTTACTGTAAGTAGTTGCTAAAAATGTCAAGCCTGTGATAACTATCGCTAATATGCCTTGAAACATTTGGAGGAAGAACTCAGTATAGGTAAAAGGTATATTATGTCTACATTTAATGAAATTATTAATGTGATAATTATTATTTTCTCATATTCCTCTCTGTTATTTGTTCCTTAATTCTCCTTACCTGTCTTATTTTGGTTAATCAAAATACTTTGCTTTTCTATTACATTTCCTTTACTTATTTCTTACCAAATTGCTTTGTTGTTAGGTTTTTGTTTTTTTTTTGAAGATTTTTTCTCTAGGATTGTAGTACATATATCCACATTAGCAAAATCTATCTTGGCATTAATATTATATCACTTAATGATTAATTAATATAGGAATTTTACACCTCCTTCTTTCCTCCATACCCTTGTTATCATGTTTTTCTACTTACATATTTAAGTTCATTACTTCTACAGATTATTTATTGAATTTCTCAAAATCTTTTTTTAAAAAAATCCCAACTGCTAATTTCTATATGTGGTTCATCTGTAGGTCTATTTTTACAGACTGATTTTACTTTTTGCGTATCTTCTCACTAAAACAGTTACATTATGGATTGTATATGGGTGAGACTCTGAATTCTATTATCTTTTTCAAAGGAATGAAGAGTTTCATTCTAGTAGGAGTTGAATTACCACAAATCAACTTGAACTGGTAGATACTTTGTTTCAAGTTTTGGTAAAGTAGGTCTATTTTGTTTTTTCCCTTAATTCTTGTGTGAATCCTTTCGTTTTGTATGTGGTACTCCTAACTTTTTTGAGAGTTCAGTGTAAAGCTCAAAACATTTTCCAAGCCCTGTAACCCAATGGGACCTGATTTCTTATCAGCTGGGGAGCTACTAAAATCTCTTTCCGCTGTCTCAGCTTTCTCCTGAGCCCCTTGGTGCCTCATCTCACAAATACACTGTTCAAGGTTTAAAGTATTTGAAGGGAATTTATAGGCCAATCTGGGGGTTCTTCCTTCTGTGATTCTATTCTTTCTGGGATTCCTTCTACCTCTCTCAATTTCCAGCCACCTTGCATCCCCTGACTTTATCCTCTGCCTCATCAGGCTAACAAAATTGTGTTTCCACAATTTTATTTTATTCCACAAATTTTATTCCACAAATTTATTGCAAAAAGCGGAAGGAAGAAGACACAAAGGGAGGGAAGGAGGAAGAATAAAGAACACGAGATTACAAAACTACTGTAATACTAATGTATCCATCCCTGGTAGGGGGAATTGGGGATTGTCTTCAGGGGAAAGCTGTGTTGCCCAGATTCTACCCATTATGTTTTCCCTCTTTCAAGGGTTAAATCCTCTCCAGCTTCTATCTGAATTGGGTCATTCTCCAGTGCCTTCAAACAACTTTTTAAATATAATTGTTATTAGTAGGAAACTGTCCAGTGCAAGCTACTCTGCAATCTCTGAAAATCGGAACCAATGATATATTCTAAAATATAAATGCTTTTGATCTAAAACAATTAATTATGTCTATAAAAGAACACAAGGATCAAATAATACCATGAACAGATCTGGCTCTGAATCCTCCTAACTTACTTCTGTGATTGCAGGAAAGTTACTTCATCTGTAGATCTCATTTCTAAGGTAGCCATTTTCCCAGGAATATTGTGAGTCTCAAAAAATATTAATTCCTTATCCCATCCCATTGTTAAGGGCAACTGAAGAAGATTGAGTTTAACATTTTCAAGCAATTTGCACACTGCAGAGGAGACGGAACCTCTCAGAGTTAATATAGCTCCCCAGGTTGCTAAAGCAACTGAGAGGCTTATGTACTGTAAGAATATGATTCGTTCAGTTCTATAAATAACACTACATCCTTGCACTTGGCATAGCTTCTTTTTTGGGAACAGGGAGGGGAAGGAAAGAACGTCAAGACAAATTTACTTTTCCAAATAATTTTTAATGAATAAAGGTGATGGTACTAGTATGTCTTCTCTCATTTTCATTAAGTCCTCTTTGAGAAACAAGTTAAGGAATAGAAATGTATGGGTTCTTTAGAAGCGTGGGTCACACACACGTAAGAATGACAGCAAGAGGCTTTTTTTAAGGAAAAAAAGGGTAATTATTTTTCTATTTCAGATACATCTTAGAGATGGGTCCTTAGGTTGATTGAAGTTAGTAAGCGTGTCATGTGACCCCTCTTTTGCTCAAAACAGTTTGTTTTCCAACCTATAGATTGTGGTACTTTCTAGCTCTCTCTAATTTTGTTTCTTGTGTTATCTGTATAGTCAACCAGTGAAAAATAGTTTTTAAAATATTCATATATGTGGATCTTATTTACTACTAGGAGAAAATTCTAGTTGTGAAATGTTGGATATTGAAACTTATAAACCAGATTTGGATTTGTGATAAAGTTTATATTCTTAAAGTTTTGAGGCCTCCTAGTCCATGATTTTGTGTATATATATATATATACATATATATATGCAAATGTATATATTTATACATCCACATATATACATATACATATATATATGACTTTACACAATGTAGACATGAAACTAAAATTGAAAAGGAAAATGGGAGTAAAGCCTGCACGTTTTCTTACCTATACTTAGGATTTGTGCTTAAGTTTGGGCAGAAAGGGGTGAGGACGCTAAGACAGTGGTTTTGGAGTGAGAACACTGCACTCTTCAGCAATGATACTTTTCAAAAGTCTTTGCAGATAGAAGACATACTAAACTTACCAAATTAGGCAGAAACGCAGGTATTTCAGGGAGCAACAATATGCATGTGCAAAAAGGGGAAGGAAGAAGACAGGAAGGGAGGGAAGGAGGAAAAATAAAGAACATGAGATTATAAAACTACTGTAATATTAAGAAGGTGAAGTAGTATTACATCACCAGACTAGGTCATGTCACAGAAAAGAATACTCTTAATGATCGGTCCGCTGGGTTTGAATCTTGATTCTGTCTAATTCTTGGTGAAATTATGAAAATTCTCTGAGTTTTAGTCCTCTTCTGTAGACATGGAAATAATATCCGACACCCACATGTGTTTCAATGTTATGATGAAGATTAAATTAACTATGATGTGAGAATATGTGCCACAATATCATATGGCGAATGTCCATAGGTAAATTGCAGAGGAGAGATCAAATCAGTCAACCAGACTTCCACATTCACTCTTACTTAGACATATGCTTTTGGCACTTTTTTTTCTTTTCAGAGAAAAACAAAACAGACAAACAAAAAATCTGACTCCGCAGTTTATACAGAAGCATTACTTTTTGTCCAATACGTAATTATTCTGCAATATACAGATATGTCACTAAAGTTGCTTTAGCATTTTATGTTTTTTCAATTAAAAAGTTAACATTTTTATTTCCAAATGTTAAAGAGGAGACTGAAAACAAGCTGCTGTGAAAGATATTTTTGAAATTATGTGTTCCGACAAGGATCAGAGCTAAAGAGATAACTAACAGTTATTAGTGCTCAAATCCTAAATGATGTTCCAGGTGGTAAAACAATACATGACCCAATTCATCCACCCATCCCTTTGATCAATGCAATGGAAGGTTTAGCAGCAGTGTTCACTGCAGATGACCTCATATAGATGGGATGTGCTTGGTTCATCCCTTCTGTAGCTCCATTTTACTGAACATTTATTGACCTTAAGAATCTTATCTATATAACTTCATATAATGCTGTCAATAATTCCTTGTTCACAGGGGAGGCAGCTGAGGCTCAGTAAAGTTTCCCAAAGTCACACCACCAGCAAGAGGTGAAGCTAGATTCAGAATCAGACCACTTGCCCATCAGAGCTCCACAGTGGCATATACCTTCCGTAAGAGGACTGTCAAGGAAATTTCTGTGGTTTCTCTCTATTGGGTGAAGAGATCAGACTAACACATGCTGGGTTGTTTTTTTTCCCCTGTTTTACCTTGGATCTTTCAAAGTATTATAAGTTGGAGGTATGTGAAACTAAACACAAATGGAGTCTCTGAATGAGAAAGCCGGCTGCCAGTGGACAGCCTCAGGAGTGTGTGAGTGTACGAGGCTTTGTGAATATGTGTGCTTCTCCCTGCAAGTCTGGAGGGCTTTCAGACACTGTACTTTGCCCACACTCGTTGGTTGTAAGATAATTGCATGTGTATACTGACCTGAAGTGTTTTTGTTTCTGTAGCGACAGTTAGATGGCAGTTACCTACTACCCTTTCCCTTGACTTCTTCCGCCTCGAATGCAACCTGAACTCATTGACTAAAAACTCTGAGTCTGTGCCCAGACCCCCAGTGGCAGCAGCATGTGGGTCCTTAAAGAACATGGTCTGAGAACATCTGGACACAGATTCATCATTAAACATATGGTTTCAGAGAAAGACTATTTTTCTACAGATGATTAGTGATCAGAATAGACACCAGATAGGTTTCTCAGAAGAAAGAGAGATTTCAGTCTGAATGCTAAGAAAATATTGTCTGTGTAGATGCCTGTATGTTTACAAGTATCAGAACTTTAACCTTGCAGCACACTTTGCAACCCCCTGTATTACTTGAAAATTTCATGTTCTCCAATGTAATTGTTTAAAACAAAAGTAGTACTGGACACCTCCGTAAGGTTAATTGGCACAAACTAGGTTATCATAAGAGGAAGGATGAAATGAGAAGTTACGAAAAACTGGTCAGGATAACCATGCAGGAATAAAGATATTTCTATTTAATGGTTTATTTTATGTGCAGGTCTACTTTTATTCATTTGTGTTTCAATACATATTTGCTGGAGATAAAATAATGAATAAAACTGTACAGTTTTGCCCTCTTAAAATGAAGAGACAAGTAAATAGACAATTACAATGCAGTAGGTTATGAACTTTAATAATACAGCATGCCGTGATAGCCCTTAGGAGGGGACCCTGAGTCAAGAAGGATAAGGAGACTGTCTTGGTGGAATTAGTGATTAAAATGTGCTTAAAGAATAACTAGGGGCCGAGGCAGGCAGATCACGGGGTCAGCAGTTCGAGACCAGCCTGGCCAACATGGCGAAACCCCTTCTCTACTAAAAATACAAAAATTAGCTGGGTGTGGTGGTGGGCACCTGTAATCCCAGCTACTCGGGAGGCTGAGGCAGGAGAATTGCTTGAATCTGGGAGGTGGAGTTTGCAGTGAGCTGAGATCATGCCACTGCACTCAAGCCTGGGTGATAGAGCAAGACTCTAGACTCCATCTCGAAAAAAAAAAAAAAAGAATAAGTAGAAGATTTACAGAGAAGGATTCCATGGGAAGGAACACTGTGAGGAGAAGTCAGTTCCGCTTTGCACACACTGCCTTGAAGGTGTCTCAAATACATGCTAATAATAGCTCATATTTCTGCTGAGTTCTGGGAATGTGTCAGACAAGTTTTAAATGTTGTCTCCAATGCTCTCAACAACCTGAGGAGGTAGATTTTTTTATCCTGCTTTTTACAAGGTTGAAATAAATGTTTGTGAGTCATTCGCATATTGACTGTAATGGAACCAATGGGAGGGTGTGAGGGTACCCAAGGGAGGCACAAAGTGAATGAAGAAGAGAATCATGGAAGGTCCTGAGGAAGATCACCCAGGAGACAGAGGCTGAACAAGCGATCAGATGGAAGACAAGCCAGGAAAATGCCCTATCGTGGAATCAAGAAAAGAGTTGGCATCAAGAAAGCAGATGTCATCATCCACCCTGCTGGATGAGAAGACAGTCACTCTGAGGGCGGAGTGTGGTTGTCGGGAGTCAGAACATCTTCCAGGGAACTGAAGGGAGGACAGAAAGTAAGGAAGGAGAGACAGGAAGGAGAACAACTTTCCTCTCAATAAATACCAGGCTGAAAGGAGAGAAGAAAGAGAGGGCAGTACGAAAGTGGAGCACGGGATTGAGAGGTTTTGCTGGTTTGTGGTTTTTAGGTTGAAAGAGACCAAAGCATGTTTACATACTGAGGATGAGAACAGCAGGAGTGAAGGAAAGGTTGAAGAAGGAAAAGGGGAGAAAGTGGAGGTACCTATAGGAAGGCATCTCAGGGAGCCAAAGGGGGTGGGAACCGGATGCGAGCAGGGCTTTGGCTTAGGCTGGGAGGAGGAGGAACGATTCTTTAATACAGCCAAAAGGAAGGAGAGAAGGCTGCAATGTGGACATGGGTAGATAGTTCTATTCGGTTCTCTCTGCCATAACCCTCACTCCTCATGTAGATTGTTTGACAAAATTCAATCCCATACAGCAGGTCCTCCAATGCGGTCATTTCATTGCACAGAGTTTCATTACAACATTGATGAGAAATAATAATAATAATTCTTTGCTTGGGCCACTATCTGTGTGGAGTTTGCACATTATCCCCATATCTGTGCAGGTTTTCTCTGGGGACTCCAGTTTGCTCCCACGTCCCCAAGATATGCATGTTAGGTGAACTGATGTGTCTGAACTGTCCGCATCTGTGTGAGCATGGGGGTCTGTGTGTGAGTGAGACCTGTGGTGGGATGGTGTCCTGTTCGGGTGGACTCTGAACTGTAATAATTGGGTAAACAATTCTCTGACTTGTTTTTATGAGTCTTTTAAAAATGTAAGTGTAGCTCACATTTAGTTTAATGTTTAATATTAGAAGGGTTTTGGTCTTTGTATAGACATTTGGCATTGTTTCTGTGGCCAGAAATATGCCACAGGAACATAACATGTTTATATCAATTAGTCTATGGTAAAATTGGTTTCACTCTACACAATTTAGTTTACAGTTGTAGTTTTCAGAAACCTGTAGACGACATTGAGGGCTTACTAGAATGGATTCGTTAACCAAAAGTACCCTAATGTAATTGAGATTCACTGAGATGTTTAGTTATGTCTGTTTCTTGTTCAGCCAGCCACATACTAGTTAGTATTTGCTAACAAATAGCAAAGAATATTTTCAGAAATCAAGGGCGAGCATAAAATTAACATATCCCAACACCTCACTTATTCATATTTCTGACTTGGTTAGCCTTCTTAAACATTGGGAAATATTGTCAGGATTTTCCATCTGCATTAATATGTCAAAATCAGGGGGAGTGAAGAAGTTTGGTGACTTATATACAGCTTTGAAACAAACAGGTCTACACCATCTTGGTTCTTGTATTGGAATCCTTTTTGTTCAGTGTTGCCGCTGAAGTTATTTTCGGAACATCATATGGATTTTTCATTGAAACATCTGTGTTAACTTTTATTATCCCTGGTCTGTTTTGTAATTTTGGAAACAGATATAAAGAATCACAACCCAAAGCACAGTAATATAGTGGGAAGCATCCTTCATAAGTCAATTGAGGAATTTAATAATCTCTTTAGAAATAAGCTCTGCAGCTATGAGAAAAATGTGTGGGTTAAAGGCCTTCCAATTAAGAAAGGTTTCTCTGTGGATTTATAGGCTGGTGGTTCACTCTTCCTGTTCGTGTTTCCATAGCAACTGTCAGGTAGATTTTCTGCTGCTTGCTAGGAAGTTGGAAATGTTGAGTCTGGTTGAGCCTTTTCAATTCAGTGAAGCTTAAATGAAATTCTTTGCAAGGAACTGGCATTTAGCCTGGGTCATTTATTCATATCTAGAAGAAAAAAAATCAATTATAGTAATCAAATGTGCAAATTTTTTATTGGGATTATTTTTGGTACATATTTTGTGCTGTAATCTATTTTTAATGGCAGGGTACTAAAGGTTTGAAGGACTGCAGCTGGCCTCTTCGCTATCTGATGGCTTGTGGCTTTAATTACAGCCCAAGACATAGGAAGGCATGCCTTTTTCTGGTATACTTTTACAAGCTATAATCGGGTGATATTCAGAAGTAAACTAGGATCCAGGAGCCTCATTAGGTTGAGACACCTATATTGCAGCAAATATGATGTACAACCTTTTATTCTTTCATTTTTCCTGTCTTGTTGGTTATTTGAACTAAAGCTTGGGAAAATAAATCATGTATATGCCACCATTTAAACTTCTTAGGAGTCTATTGTCTTCATTTTCCCTTCAGATTAAACCCACTTGGGTGTCACTCACTATGGTTAATTTCAACCCACATTGACTGATGCCTGACAGCTCCACGTAGGACAGTCTCCTTTAATCAAAAAAAAAAAAAAAAAAAAAATCAAGCATGTAGGTGGACAAAGTGAACTCTTTACATAACATGCAACACATGCCACACAAAGGGAAGATATCTAAGGCACCATGCTTAGTGCGTTCTTTTGTTAGCATCTTTTCTCACTGGCAGAGAAACAGCAGCTCCTACAGAAAATAAGTCACAGTCCTTATTTCACACAGTGGTGCTATTTTTATCTCCCACCTCCCCTGTGGATATTTATTATAAGATATATTATTTACAACAATGGCTTTATATGCATATTTTAGTTCATTTTGTTGCATTCCTCCTTTATCATTTGTATTCCATGCCTTTACCTACTACAATGACGCTTCATAAGATATATAGTAATTGATTGCCGGCAGGAATACAAATAAAACTGAGAAAGAGAGAGAGAGAGGGAGATTTAAAAAGTCAGGGCTGAAATGTCCTTTACTTACTTGCCTTGCCTTGTCTCATTTTCTTCCTCTTTGGTCTAAAAACTGTGCTTTCTTCCATTAAGCTAAGTAAAAACTTTCTGAGAAGAGCAATTGAAGCTGAAGGAAGCTCACTCTTCAGTTGCTATACTAGGAAGTGGAAATGAAGTTGCTCGGTTCTGCTCTCAACTTTATTTACTCTAAAAGGTGGGCAATTTTCTCTTAAAATAAATCGTACTTGGAGTTACATGGCTCAGTCAGCACAAGATGCATCTGTGCCCAGGAACTGAGAGTCAAAGAAAGGGAATGTTCCGCTGAGATCTGGAGAGCCGGACAGGAAACAGACGTGCTTGGTGACGGCATACACTAGAATATCCACATGCATAGACAGGGCATCGTTTGACCACAGACATCACTGGGACTCGGCTCTACCACTTGTAAACAGAGCCATCCTTAGTAAAAGCATGTGGTGGAAGCCTCTTGCTTTGGGGAAACAGAAAGACAGATGTTGGCCGCCACCCGTCGGAGGCAAGCATCAGGCCTTCCTTGCTTCCAGCATCTATATGTCGGGTCAGAGCTCTCCCCTCCTCCACCTGCTCCTCCGTCCAGGCAAATGCCTCTGCCTCCTCCAGTAGCTTTGGTCCAGTATGAGGTCAGGCTGTCCCTGAGCTGTCCCCATGGGCACTCAGGGGATGGGGGACAAAACATTGAGGGGGCCACTGCCCCACGCTACTCCTTAGCTTAGTGCAGCTTTAATTCAGAAAAGGTGCCCCTTGGGGCCCTCTCTGCGCCCTTGACTTCCAGGCCTTATGCCCAGTCTGTGAGGCTATGGTACCTGCTCCATGCACTCCCAGCCTCCAGGCTGCCCTGAGCTCTCTTCTTCCAGACTTTAGTTCCTGGGAAAATGGAGACCTCTGCTGAGTAGGCCTCAGACCCACTTTTTTGGCTTCGCAGTGAGATGACTTTCCATGGACTATGCCCCCCACCTACCCAGCTCCTGTCCTGCATCTGGCTCATGGCAGATATCTTGCTTAGTGCCACTGAGCTGAGCTGCAAAGACGCTAGGGTCCTCTCTTCCCTCCACTTCCCCACCTTCACTCCCAGTACCCTGGCCTGATTTTTCTCTCTCTTTATGTAAGGCTGTTTCCTCCAGTCCCTCTGCTCTGGCTTAGCTCATTCTTCATTTTCCCAGTAACAACATGGCAGGGTCAGGAGTCAAGTGTCCGCTCCCCGCAGTTCGGATCACCACCTCTTCCTGCCACTCCCCAGTACCCACACATCGCGACTTTGTGTAAATACCAATTCAAATGTTGGTAAAAATCTATCTTTACCTCTGGTAGTTGTCCCTCAAATGTCTCTTTTCAGAGCTGTAACGATTATTAGCAAGTTACTTACTTTCTCTAAGCCTCAGGTTCTGAATTCACGAAGTAGTTTTAATTGTGTATAAATCATATTGCTGTGAAGACTGAATTAATTGATGCATATAAAATCTGTAAAGAAGTGGTTGGCACTTAGAAAGTGCTTGATAAATATTAGCTTTTATTGTTGTTCTTTGTGGGGTTTTTGTTTGCAAAGAGCCTAAGCTTTCAAATCGTACAGATATGTGTTTGAATCTGTCCTCTGCCATTGACTGCCTGTATCATTTTGAGTACGTTTTAAAATTTTGCTGAGCCTGTTTTCCTGTTAGTAAAATGAGGGAATTCAGACCTGCTTCCTAGGACTGCTAAGGGCATTAAATGAAAGGAGGCCTTTGTGTTTTCTAGAAAAGCAGTTCCCATCTTCCCACAGTAATAACTGTTTTTTCTCCTTTAGCTGGTTGTTTTTTTAAAACTCTTATTTAGTATTCTTTTTTATCTTTAGCTCCCCATTGGGTGCCTAAAACACTTACTCGTAATCTTTCTCCATCTTACTAGCCCTCTTCTTGGAAATCATTTCCCTTTCCTCTTTGATCCTTAGCAAAACCTCTGCTCTATCCATGCCACCCTTCTTAGAATACCGGAAGGCAAGTGATCTACCTTTCAGTGCCTTCCCGCTTGCAAAGCTGGGTGAGTTTTTTGTTTTTGTTTTTTTTGTTTGTTTGTTTGTTTGTTTTTTCTTTTTGTTCGTTTGTTTGTTTGTTTTTGAGATGGAGTTTCCCTCTTGTTGCCCAGGCTGGACTGGAATGGCATGATCTCAGCTCACTGCAAGCTCCGCCTCCTGGGTTCAAGCGATTCTCCTACCTCAGCCTCCCGAGTAGCCGGGATGACAGGTATGCACCACCGCGCCCAGCTAATTTTGCAGTTTTAGTAGAGATGTGGTTTCTCCATGTTGGCCAGGCTGGTCTCGAACTCCCGACCTCAGGTGATCCACCCTCCTCGGCCTCCCAAAGTGCTGGGATTATAGGTGTGAGCTACCGCGCCCAGCCTGGGTGAGTATTTTTAAGAGGCTGCCTCTAAAAGCAATGCAGTGACTCCCTTCACTGGGATAGGATGCCACATCAGAATGAGGGCATGTGTTAGCACAGTGCAGAGAGTAGTGACTAAGAGGGGTGCCTTCTAAGCACCTCTAGCCCCAAGGAGCCCACTCCCATCTCTAAGCATGAAGCTACCCCACTGGCAGAGGCGGGAAGTGCCTGGGGTATCTTATGTCCAATTTCTCCTATCTCTAGCCCAGTTTCACATTTGGGTTTTTTAGGGTTTTTATTTTCCTAGCTCCTCAATCCCAGATGTGGTCCTCATTCCCTTGTTATGGCTGCAATCCCTGCAAGTGCAAAATGTGGAATGATTCTTGTCAAATCTCCCCCTTCCAGATTGGCTAACTTAAAGATCAGAGCTTTCCGCAGAAGAAAAGACTTCCTGGCTCAATGTGTCAGCTCTGTTTCATGTAGCTAGATCTTTCAATTTGTAGCATAACCCCTGCAGCACTAGAGAGAAAAGATGATATGTCTGAAATGCTGAACTATGGTCACCCCTGTCTACCATTATGTTTCCACAGGCATTTCTATAAAAAGCTGCAAAACCAAGGGGTCTGAGATCTGACACCTGAAATGGCTGCAATCACACAAAGGCACCCCTTTTCACGTCCCTTGTTGATTGACCCATCCCATCCTGCCTTTCAACACACAGCCCATAACTCTATATTTAGGGCAGTGGCCGGCCATATGCTGTATACATGTTCCAGACACGTCTCACTCCTCTCTTGGATGGCTTCCCCTGTGAATTTGGTGTTAAACTCAGGACTGTGTTCCCAGCTCAGCTCAGCTGCTTATTGTGTGACATTACACACTTTTCTGGAGCTTTCCTGTGTTTCATGCTCTATAAAATAATAAACAATAGTGACACCTCATATTACTGGGTGCTTTCTGTCTGCCCAGTTCTTATTCTAAGTGTGTCCTATGTGTCAATTTCTGTGGATGCACCAGTTCCTTTACACTTCACCACTGTCTTACGAATGAGATATTATTGCAGAGGAGGAAATGGAAGCAGAAGTGCTCCCAGGTAGTAAATAGCTGGAATTTGCACTCAGAGCCTATATGCTTAATCCTAATACTTTGATTTCTTTGAATTTGCAGGTTGTAATATATGCAACTACAATCAATTCTCATTATTCACCGTAGTTAGAGCCTATAAAGTCACTGCAAACACTGAAAGCAAATACTGAACCCTTGCTGCTGGAGAAATACAGGGCTAGGTGCCCACAAGTGTGTGATTACAACATTTTCATCCACTAATCAATACGTGACCTTGTTTTGTGTCGTTTAAAGCTGTTTAATATACATCGTCGATGCATTAACATTGAACTCATGGCCCACAGCACCAAAACTCAGGCCTGAGGAAAGCCTATATAACACACAGATTTTCTGCAAAAGGCACGCCGCAGCCTTCTTGCCCTTAGGGACACTAGGTAAGACTCCAGCATTACTCTTGGGGGCCATTTTAAACAGAAAAATCAGTAACATAAGGCACAAAACCATGAAAAATGTAACATTAAATAGACCACGAGAAGGAAACTAGTTTACAGTATGAGAGCTGAGACACAGGTACAGCATTACCTTGAGCCTTATTCAACCTCACCTGGGAAGGCAGATGGGCAACTTCAGATTTTTTTGGTTGTTCTGCATTTGTTTGCAGACAACTGCAGAAGCAACAGTGAGTATTGATTTGGGGCGTTACAAATACATTTCAGTGAGTAGGTGAATTCACAAATAGGGAATCTCTGGATAATAAAAATCTACTGTACATAGTAATGAGGGCAAAACATCTCAGAAGATCTCGAAACAAGATATTCTTCATTACAGAATACATTAGAATATCCACATGCATAGATGGATGCATCGTGTGGCCACAGAGATCACTGTAACTCAGCTCTGCCACTTGTAAACAGAGCCACTGTGAGTAAAAGCCTATGTTGAACTAGGAGCTGGAGTTGAGGGGAGCACAGTAGAGGCAGGGGCTCTCCTACTTGCAAAGGCACGGATCTATTCTACTGTTTTTCTGACCGAAAAAAAAAACAGAAAAGGAAATATTTTGCTCACCTCTTTGCATGATGGATGAGGCTTTATCTCTCAGAAATACCTGTAGATCTTGACTGCTCTTTTCGGATTTTAGAAACATGTTTTCGCTTGTGGATACACAGTCTCTATGCCTATGACTTATGGTTCTCGTTCTCTGCAATGGATGGGAATGGCACCTGAGTAGCAGATACTAAATCATGTTTTCTCTAGGGAGAAGATAAATGACTGGTAAAATAAAACAATGGAAATTAGTCCATTCTCATCCCATAAGCTAACTCTTGGGATTTGTAAGCCAAGAAGTAGAAGTGGCTGAACTGGGGTTAGAGGGAAGCTAGGTTCCTGGTGTGGTTCTTTATAATCTTGCTAGTCAAAGATGGTCTGTGGACCAGCAGCAAGTGTTACCTAGGAGCCTGCAAAAAAATGCAGATGCTTAAGCCTCCCTGCAGATCCGCTGAATTCAAATCTGAATTTTAACAAGATCCAAGTGTGCTTCCCAAGTACGTGAAATTGAGAGAAGCAGAGCTTTGCAAAACCAAGCCCAGATCCCAGCTTGCCATTGCTTCACAATAGCATTCACCTGTGAATGCTCTTCTGGGCTCTCTAGTCATCACTCTGAGCACAGCTTTTGCACAGTGCCAAGGTCACTGGGACCCCACTACAAAACTCTAGAACCCTCTGTGGCTCTTGCACCAGGACACCACTGAGCCTTCTTGCTGTCAGCAGCTAGTTGTGTTCATTATCCATGACCAGTATCTACAATGAAATATTTAAGTTACAAAATAGCTCGCTCGGCCCTCTTGATCAACCACATGGTATTCCCCTTGTCATAGATCCTAGAGGTCAAACTGTGACTTTCTTAGCTAACTAACTCATAGCAGAATAGATGTATGAGAGTTTAATATTTCAAAATTTTTTAAATCAAAGTTGTACCAAGTTTTTGTCTAACTCAGACGTCCATGACCCTCAAAACTAGACAATCATCAATGATCAGAAATTCAGTGCAGATTCTTAACTTTACCTTCTCTTGTCCACAGTTTCCCAATCTGTAGAATAAATGGAAGATAATGGACTGCCTCTCTATTTCACAGAGGCTTCATAAAGATCAAATAAGAATGTGAAGAAGTACACTCTAAAACGTGATGTGCTGTGCAAATGCCCATTATCGTAATTGCTATTTCTAGTAAGGACAACACAGTATTAATACTCCTAAAAATTCAATAATTTATTAATACACAGGAGAATATAAATGTATATATTCATTTTGAGGCATAAAAAAGTTGTTAGTATTTTTGGTGTTACATTTCTAGAATCACCAATTGAAGTGCATGGAATCAGATCACATCTTGTAACCATTTAGATATTGCCTTTGACAGTGACTGCTGGTCAACCGGAACAGACAGAGAGACATCCTGGCTTCTTTCTGAAGTCTGAGGTTCTTAAAATGCAATGAAAGTATTTGGGCTATTTTTAATGGAAATGTCATTCTTGATATTTGTGAAACCATCAGAGACCAGCAAACCTTCTAAAAAGCTTCTTTTTGTGTTGCCCTTGCAAAGCACGAATGGTTGTCACATTAAATACCCAGTCAGGCAGTCCTTCCCTGCACACACAGCAATATATTTTCCAAGAAAGCTCATGGATGGCTGTAATAGATAACCTTAGCTCCTCCTCAGATTCAAAGTCTGGCTGGCCGTCTGTTTGCAAAGGTCTAGTAAGATGTGTGCCATTTGGGAAGCTGTTGTCTGAATAGCTGCTGAACATCGCAACCTGCAGGTGCTCACACAACCGTTTAACGCATATTGGTTAGTGAAGAGTGGTCCCTACTGCATAACTCATTTCCTTCTGGTAAGCGAGGTGTTTGGTGGGGCACACTTACTTGTCTGAGCCATTAGAATCCAATGTATGCCATCCTGCCTCTGGAATGCAGTGTAACCAGCACATCTGGCCATGTCTGCTCAAACACTCAGTGGGATGAAGGAGTGTGGGATGCACCACCCAGAGCTGGGAGCTCAGGCTAGCAAGCAGTGGATTCATCACTGGAGATCACAGAACCCAAAGATTTGGGGTTTATTTTTCTCTTTGCTTGATACCCAGGAGTATTGTTTCCTCCTGGGTACCATGTGGTCTAGAACTCTGTGCTCCTAGGCAGCATGTTACCCTCCATGTGCCCACAGGAACAATATCCAGAAACTGCTCAAATCTGTTCTGCAAGGAGCAGGCAATAGTATCTTATTTTTTTAAACTTGACACTGCCTTCTTTTCAGTATTCTTCTTTTTTGCTTTTAAGTTTGATTCAAAATGAAATGTCTAGTAAGAACTTTTTAATAAAAAATTTCTTTTTTTTATTATACTTTAAGTTCTAGGGTACATGTGCATAACGTGCAGGTTTGTTACATATGTATACATGTGCCATGTTTGTGTGCTGCACCCATCAACTCGTCAGCACCCATCAATTCATCATTTATATCAGGTATAACTCCCCAACGCAATCCCTCCCCCCTCCCCCTCCCCCCTCCCCATGATAGGCCCCAT
>NC_045442.1:121067814-121082339 GCF_002776525.5 Piliocolobus tephrosceles | reverse complement strand
ATTTATAATCCTTTGGGTATATACCCAGTAGTGGGATGGCTGGGTCATATGGTACAGGTGTTGGAGAGGATGTGGAGAAATAGGAACACTTTTACACTGTTGGTGGGATTGTAAACTAGTTC
The DNA here is from genome assembly GCF_002776525.5 of Piliocolobus tephrosceles. Classification (NCBI taxonomy): domain Eukaryota; kingdom Metazoa; phylum Chordata; class Mammalia; order Primates; family Cercopithecidae; genus Piliocolobus; species Piliocolobus tephrosceles. The sequence continues at coordinate 121,082,217 of NC_045442.1, read as the reverse complement.
AACCATTATGGAAAACAGTATGGCAATTCCTCAAGGATCTAGAACTAGATGTACCATAAAAAATTTCTTAATTGAAAAAGAGTTAGCAGACAATTACACCAGAAGTAATAGCATCGTGTCAATAACCTTAAATTATATTACCTAATATTTAATCCTGTTAAAAGGTTGGCCTTCTCTCCTCAGAGAAGTTCTTGTTTGTTTATTTGTTTTGTTTTGTTTTGCTTTGAGACAGGGTCTCACTCTGTTGCCCAGGCTGGAGTGCGGTAGCACGATCCCAGCTCACTGCAACCTCTCCCTCTTGGGTTAAAGCAATTCTCGTGCCTCAGCCTCCCAGGTAGCTGAGATTACAGGTGCACACCACCACACTCAGTTAATTTTTGACGTTTTTAATAGAAGGTGGGTTTTGCCGTGTTGTCCAGGCTGGTCTTAAACTTCTGGCCTCAAGTGATCCGCCCATCTCAGCCTCCCAAAGTGCTGGGATTACAGGCAGAAGCCACGGCACCCAGCCGTCTCAGAGAAGCCTGATGCCAGGCACTGAGGATTCAAAGATGGGAAAGATCTGTTACTAGACATAGGCATCTCTTTGGAGTATGAAGGAAAGTGAGGGTGGAGAGGAGGGCAGAGGCCGGGTCAGTGTCATGTGAAACAGTTTTGATTGTGTTTATTTAGTCTGTGGGAGCAATGGAAGGGGATTGGGTGAGAAAATGAGAGTTTGTTAACATTAGTGCTCTGCCATTACTCTGTGGAGGACACAGATGGGGGCCAAGACCAGAAGACAGAAAAAGAGACCACTGGGGAAACTACTGTAGTCACCCAGATAGGATGGAAGGAGGGGTTCATTTTGTTTTGTTTTGTTTTGAGACGGAATTTCCCTCCTGTTGCCCAGGCTGGAGTGCAGTGGCCTGATCTCAGCTCTCTGCAACCTCTACCTCCCGGGTTCAAGCGATTCTCCTGCCTCAGCCTCCCAAGTAGCTGGGATTACAGGTGCCCGCCACCACACCCGGCTAATTTTTGCATTTTAAATAGAGACAGTGTTTCGCCTTTTTGGCCAGGCTGGTCTCGAATTCCTGACCTCAGGAGATCTGCCCACCTTGGCCTTCCAGCGTCCTGAGATTACAGGCGTGAGCCACCGCGCCTGGCCCAGAGGGGTTCATTTTAGAAAGCTGTAGTCAGCAAAAAGACGGGGCAACCAATTCAGAAAATAATTAGGAGGCAAATAATTGGCAGGTTATTGAGTGGTGTTGAAGGGGTGCAGAAGGAGTCTTTTTTTATTATTATTTTTTGAGACGGAGTCTCGCTCTGTCGCCCAGGCTGGAGTGCAGTGGCCCGATCTCAGCTCACTGCAAGCTCCGCCTCCCCGGTTCAAGCCATTCTCCTCCTGAGCCTCCTGGGCGGGGCGGGTAGCTGGGACTACAGGCACGCAGCACCACGCCCGGCTAATTTTTGTATTTTTAGTAGAGACGGGGTTTCACCACGTTGGCCAGGCTGGTCTCGATCTCTTGACCTTGTGATCCGCCCAGAGGAGAGAGTCTCTAAGGATACTGTAAGACACCCTATAAGAGGGTCCTGGTGTTTCTTAAGCCCATGGACAGATGTGCTGCCATTTATGGAGATGGAAAAGCGGGGTGGGAGAATAGGTAGGGAGTGGTTGGAGATCATAACTTCAGCTCCTGGCTGCAGAACCTGCGAAACATCCAAGCAGAGCTGAGCACTCAGATGAAGCTTTAAGTCCAAAGCTACAAGGGAAAGCATAGGATATAATTGTGGGACTTTTAGAAAAAACACACTGTTGCTTGACGACTCTCCTAATTGAGCATCTGAATGTTTCAATTCAATGTTTTTAAAACCAACTTAAATTCTCCATCTTCACCAGTATGATAATAGTATGCTTATCATTTCAACATCTGTAATTCTTCTATTTCCTTCAGAGTCTTTCTTAATTTCGTCAAGGGTTAATTTCTTTTAATGAGGTACATTTGGTCATTAATGTATTGTTTATTTAAAAAACATAAAACATGCTCATTTGTGACTGGAAGTTACATATAAAAAAGGAAAGAATTCATCATTTAAGGGGTGATTATTTATATTTCAAGTTTCTGATATTGTTCTCTTAAAATAAATCTGACTCCATTTCATATCCAAATAGCAAAAACAAAATATTATTTGCCCTACCCTGGAAGGTTTCGTGTTATTTGGAAATATATGTGACTTGATGGTTTTTTGTGTGTGTGTGATAGTTCAATGACTTTTTATTAAGAAAGATTCTTCTATTCCCATTTTAACATATTCTTTCAAGTATCTTAGATGATCACAAAAATATTCTCCTAGACATCAATGGCAAAGTGTATTATAAAATATTTCAGCTTCTGCATTTTTTTAATAACAAAAAGAGAATAAGTGAATCTATAACACTTGTTGCTATGGCAACTCACATATTTCTATATTGAGAAAGAACATGGAAATTTCTAAATGCATTTTTATCCTTATGACATATGTCTCGGTATAGACAAGACCATATACTTTGGGTGACTTTAAGTCCAGGAGACTAGGAGATGCCTTCTTTTAGCTATTTCATATTAACTTTCCTGCAGAGACAGATGCCATCAGACCTGGGTCTTGGTAATTTGTTGATGTGTGTGTATATATATATTTATTTTACACATAGTCCAAGAAGAAAATTGATTGCTGTTATTTTAAAGTAAGATTGGAAATTATCCCTAACAGAATATTTATGCTTTAACTGTTTATTAAATCTGTTTAATTTTTGCTTTAACTGTTTATTAAAACTGTTTTTTCAAGGCATTTCGAATTTGAAATTTATCGGTAGATAAATCATCTGTCTGCCTGATCCTTAGCCTTGGTTGGCTCTAAATCAAACATGTTGCACATACATTCATTTATTAAGAAATGTTTATGACAACTACATTTAGGATCTCTGCTAGATTTATGATCTGGAGGAGGTAACAGTCACAAGCGGATCGTTATACAAAATACGCAAAATGGTATGTGCCAGGAAGGAAATATAAACAGGTATCATTGGAACACAGAGAAAGGTCATTCAACTCAGCCTGAAGGCATCAGGAAAATTTTGGTACAGCTCTATTTAAGTAGAATTTCACTAAAAACTTATGGTGAATAAATGTAAATACTCAGAACATTTATGTTATTTAAATCTTTTCCTTAAAAACAGGGATGGGTGAGAAAAATCAGAAAACAGAGTAATTACGTTGGTAATCAACCTGAGGAAATAACTGTCTCTCTTTTTTTCCTTTATCTTTCTTTCTTTGCTGTTGTTGTTGTTGTTGTTTGTATTGTTGTTGAAGACAACAGAAACCACAATGTCTACATAGGTAAATGAGAAATTCAAATGATCTGAAAAACAAATTAAAAGTGAGAACCAATGGACTAGAATTTAAAAGATAGGAGAACTATTTCTACCTCTGCTATTTATTCATTTGCAGTACGATTTGGGCAATGCCCTCACCTCGTGCTATGATCTGAATATTTGTGTCTCTCCAAAACTCATGTTGAAAGCTCATCCCCATTGTTGACATAGTAAGACATGGTGACTTTAGGGGGTGATTTGGTCATGAGGCCTCCACCCTCATGAATGAGATTAATGCCTTTAAAAAAATGACTTAAAGAAGGTTCCTGCCTCTTCCCCGACAGGAAGAGGCAGCAAGAAGGCACCATTTAGAAGCAGACGACAGCCCTCACCAGACTCTGAATCTGCTGATGCCTTAACATTGTACTTCACAGGCTCCAGAACTATAAATAATAAATGTATGGTGCATATAAATCGTCCAGTCCAATGTATTCTGTTATATCAGCCTGGACTGATTAAGATACCCCATAAAATCAGAGGCTTGGATAAGGTACCAGATCTAAGCTAGGCACAGAGGAATCAAGAATGGGGGTGGTGCTTGACTTTGGGACACGTAGAGTCTAGGGTAGAGATAATAGAAGAATCAATAGAACAATGAGGTTGCTGTGGAACAGAGAGAAAGGAACCTAAAACCAGCCATTCTATGACTCCATTTCTTTATGCCAGATAAGGCCATGTGAGCAATGGGGTCATTTCGCCTGAAACTTACCAACTCATTACAGAATGAGATACAAAGCCAGACATTGTTTAAGTAGAATTATATGAAAAGTTACTCTTACATATTTACAATATTTTAAAAGCTGTGGAGGGAATATGCAGAAACATCAACAGAACAAATTGAAAGTATAAAATGTTCCCCAAATAGTACTTTTATTATATAAGTTAAAGCTAGCACTTCAAATCAATAAGAAGATGAAATCTTATTTAAAAAATATTGTTAACCAACTGCATGGCAACTAATCTGAATGAAATATTTAAATATTAACATGAAGAACAATTCCATAAATGTAAAAATAATGTGAAAGATGTTCTTTTTTTTTTTGAAACAGAATCTCGTTCTATCATCCAGGCTGGAGTGCAGTGGCACAGCTATCTCGGCTCACTGCAACCTCCACCTCCTGGGTTCAAGTGATTCTCCTGCTGCAGCCTCCTGAGTAGCTGGGATTACAGGTGCCCACCACCAAGCCCACCTAATTTTTGTATTTTGGTAGAGAAGGGGTTTCACCATGTTAGCCAGGCTGATTTCAAACTCCTGATCTCAGGTGATCCTTCTGACTCAGCCTCCCAAATGCTGGAATTGTAGGTGTGAGCCACCATGCCCAGCCGATAAATGTCCTAAAATGATATCTACACCAGAAAACTAACATGGAGAAAAAAACAAAACAAATAGAATACTTGAGTCTATAAATTTTTTTAAAGCTTCTGTGACAGGAGATGTCATAAAATTTAAAGAGATTCCACAAACTGAGAAAATAATTAGAAAGTATATGTTAGGAAAAAAATCTAATGTCCTTAATAATTCTTAATGCATAATATTGTTTACCTATTTATTTAGAAGTTTAAGTTTTTAAAATTACTAATACCCAGCATTGGCTTGCTGAGAAAAAAATATTTAATACGTTACTCATAGAGGTAAAAATTGATAAAACTTTTTGTAGGATAATTTTGGAATATCAATAAATAGTCCTTGCAAAATGCAAAAACGTCAGTGAAGCATTCCCAGCTTGAGGAACATATTTTAAGGAAATAACTAAACATCAATGTGTACAAGGAAACAGTCACAGGGATTTTCAACCAAGTGCTATTAGTAAAAATGAAAAAAAACCATTACCCAAAATAGCCAAAAATAGATGATTGAGTCAATAAATGATCATATACAGCTTTACATATGTTATGAACTAAACATTTTATTATATATCTATTAATTATTGATAATATTGATTTTCATGGAAATATTTTTATCAAAAAAATTAGTGGCCAAGCCACTACATAGAACATAGGTATAATATGCCAATGCATAGAATAATAGGTATAAATGTGCCTGTATTTTTGGATTTCTTAAATTATCTGCTCTTCTGAGATAACCATCATTGACTGCTTACATTGCATTTTAAAATTTATTTTGTATCTAAAACTGAATTGTACTTTAGAGGCCAAAGACACGGAGAAAAAGAGTCTCAAAAATGGAACAAGAGACACAATAGTGAAAAGATTTATCAATAGTTCAAGATTCCTCTGGAAGAGGAGAATTCCACTTGGAAGAGATCGGTATAGGACAAGTAAAGAAAAGCAGGAGTTGGAAATAAGTTTCAGGTAAAGAACAAGAAGAACTTTGCATAAGAAAACATGGCAGGAGTAGGCAAAGGACAGGAGATAAAGATTAAGAATAACACTGATGATTAATCTAGGCTTCTGGGTTGGAAAGTCAGTCATAAGACAGAAAATCGTATCTGAAGAACAAAGATGGAGTCTGGGGAAGGCAAGAACAAGACTTCCTGAGGGAGAAAAAATAGAATGTTTTAGAAGCCTTAGAACAAGGGTTGGCAAATGATGACAGTCCTATTTCTGTATAACCTGCAAGTTAAGAATTTTTAAATGGTTTTTAAAAAATTAAAAGAATAATATTTCTTGAAATGATAAAGCTATCTGAGATTCAGATCCCACAGTCAGTAAATAAAGTTTTATTGGAATACTGCCATGCTCATTTTATGTTGGCATGGCTGCTTTAGGCCCACAAAACAGAGTTGAGTGCTGTTGGTTGCAACACATATCCCAGAAAACTTAAAATATTTACTATCTGGCTCACTACAGAGTTTTCTGACACGCCTCCTCCTGCCCAAGTCTAAAGTCTAAAGGAGACATTAAGGAACAGGCAAATCTTTAGGAAAGACATTAAATAAGGATTGCCCACATGAAATCTAGAGTACAAGAGATTCCAAATACTAAAATAACTATTATTCATGCTTCAGAAGATGTGGAAGACATATTAGACAGTTCTTGCATTGCTATAAAGAAATACCTGAGGCTGGGTAATTTATAAGAAAAGAGGTTTAATTGGCTCACGGTTCTGTGGGCTATACAGAAGGCGTGGCATCGGGCGTCTGCTCACCTTCTGACGAGGCCTCCGTAAGCTTACATTCATGGTGGAAGGCAAAGGGTAGCAGACATATCACATGGTGAAAGCAGGGGCAAGAGAGAAAGTAAGAGAGAGACAGAGAGAGAGGTAGGGGGAGGCGCTATACATTTTTAAATGACCAGATCTCACAAGAGCTCAGAGCCAAGATGATGGCCCAAGCCATTTGTGATCCAAACACCTCCCACCAGGTCCCACCTTCAGTATTGGAAATTCGGGCAAGGACAAATATCCAAACTACATCAGATGAGAACCTTGTTCCAAACTCAACCCTATCACCCACTGGTTTTGTGACCTTGGGCACATTGTCTGATCGCTTCAACTTCAGTGTCCTCGATTATAAAATGGAAAAGTGACTATATCTACTTCATAAGAAATTCGTAAGGATTAAATGAGGTAGAACGAGTAAAGCTCTTGGCACAATCACTAACATAAAACAAGTTCTCAAAAATTATAGCTATTATTATTATCATCATTCTTTATTATAGGCATGTAGTTAATGTCATGGATTGTACTTTTATGGATATGAACGTGAAGTAAGCTAGGTGTTTTATCCAGCGGCAAATAGTAGTCACTGACAGAGCTGTTCCACTTTGCTTATAGCTGCAGAGTGTCCAATATCCAACACACCCACTCTGCTTACATTTGGCTTTAACTTTGCATTCAGAGGGATGTGCTCTATGTTGTCCGAGCAAACTGCTATTGCTGGCTTCCCCACCAACTTAAGAGTCTCCCGCCAGCTCCATTCCACCCTGTTGCCGCAATCAGTCCCACATTGTCTCGAGGATCTGTTGGTCCAAACCCTGGTATTAAATGTCAAGTATAATCGAGGTTCTTTTGCTTTCAAGGCTCAGAAATTCTCCCTTACTGGCTCAAATAAAAAGTTACATTTGTGATAAAGTCATACAGCAAACTTAAGAAAGTGAAGTTCAGGCTGTGTGTGGTGGCTCAAGCCTGTAATTTCAGCACTTTGGGAGGCTGAGGTGGGTGAATCACAAGGTCAAGAGTTTGAGACCAGCCTAGCCAACATGGTAAAACCCTGTCTCTACTAAACATACACACATACACACACACACACACACACACACACACACACACATTAGCTGGGCATGGTGGCAGGTACCTGTAATGCCAGCTACTCAGGAGGCTGAGGCAGGAGAATCGCTTGAACCTGGGAGGCAGAGGTTGCAGTGAGCTGAGATCACACCACTGCACTCCAGCCCAGGTGACAGTGCAAGACTCCATCTAAAGAAAAAAAGAAGGTGAAGTTCAAGTAGACCTTATAAGAACTAAGAACTAGAAAAGTACCAGGTTGTAAGGAGCCCAGTTTCTCTGCTTCTCCATTCCCTTCCCTCGGGGTCCTATATCTTTCTTCTCTTCCTCCTCTCATTAAAGATAGGATTTTCCTGTTGATTGTTCAACTTTCATGTAGCATCAGGTGGAAGCCAGTTCACTGTGTCTACCAGAAACTCCTGCTTTCAAGTCCAATGCCAAGGACTGGGCCACTCCCCATATTGACGGGAAGAGGATGAGATGCCTTATCCCAGGCAGTGGATAGATTGCCCCATCCAGTCAGCTGTGGTGGGCTGGGTGCGATACAGAGTTCCTTCTCACTCCCTAGGGCCTTAAACTGGGTAAGTAATGTTAGGTAAGGGGAGAAGGTGGTCTACATTTATGTAGACCTTTCCTTCAAGCCTCAGCTCCAGCCACCTCCTCCAAGAAGCCTTCACTCACCACACACACTGATTCGCATGTCCTTTCTCGGCACGCCCTGAGCATATTGGTTATACCTCAAGCCTGAATAAGTTCACTAAGGATAAAGTTTCCCCTTTGTCACTTGGGTCTATTCCACATTTTCAACATATTATGTGTTTAATAAACACTGAATTAAAAGAGTTAATTGGTATAAAATGAATAACAAGTCATTGTGGGGTCAAACATAGGCAAAATTCAAAAGGTATATGAAAAAATATTCCATATCGCTCATCACCAGGGAAATGCAAACCAAAAACCACAATGAGGTATCACCTCACCCAAGTTAGGACAGCTATTATCAAAAACACAAAAATTAATAAATGCTAGTGAGGGTGCAAAGAAAAGAGAACTCTTAGGCATTGCTGGTGGGAATGTAAACTAGTTCAGTCCTTATGGAGAACAATATGAAGGTTCCTCAAAAAACTAAATGTAGAACTACCATATGATTGAGCAATACACTGCTGGGTATATATCCAAAGAAAATGAAATCAGTATGTCCAAGGGACATCTGCAATAAACGTCATGTTTATTGCAACACTATTGACAATAGCTAAGATGTGGAATCAACCTCACTGTCCATCAACAGGTGAATGAATAAAGAACAAGTGGTATATATACACAATGGAATACTATTCAGCCATTAAAAGAATGAAATCCTGTCATTCCCAGCAACTTAGATGAGCCTGGAGGACATTATGCTAAGTGAAATAAGAACAGAGAGATAAACATTGTATGTTGTCACTCACACGTGGAAGACAAAAAGTTGATCTCATAGAAGAGAGGAGTAAAAGAGTGGTTACTAGAGTTTGGGAAGGATGGAGGGAGCAGAAGATAGCTATTGGTTGAAGGGTATAAAATTACAGCTGGATAGGAGAAATAAGTTTAAATGCTGTTTAGCACTGTAGAATGACAATAGTTGAGAATAATTTATTATATATTTTCATATAGCTATAAGAGAGGAGTTTGAATGTTTCTAATACAAAAAAATACTATGTTTGAGGTCATGGATATGCTAATTACCCTGATTGAATCACCATACATTGTGTATATCAGAACATCATTATATACCTCATAAATACATATGATTATTATATTATGTGTCAATTTAAAAATAAATTTAAAAAATAAAATTGATTAGATGAGAGGTAGACTAGATAAGGATGTTCAAATTAAATTAATTTTTAACTTAATTTAAGGAACTGAACTGCCTGTAATAAACCCTAAATGTATGTGCATTATATATATATAATATATGTATGTGTGTATATATACATATATACAGATATATTTCAATTTTGGGAAAGTAAATAAAGTTAGTGTTGATAAGAGCAAATAATTTTTATGAATTAAAATTGTCCCATTGGAAATATAAGACTGGTTCAATATTTAAAATTCAGTCAATGTAATTTAATATACTTAAGAAAAAACGTTACCTCAATGGAGGTTCCAGAAACATGGATACATGATTTTTAAAAAAATTAGCAAACTGGGAATAGAAGTTTACCTGATAAAGTTTACCTATCAGAAGTATACCTGATAAAAAGCACATGTTTATATCTATAGATAGCATATGCTTAATGAGGAAAAAATGAATAACTTTTCTTAAGATCATGGGTAAGGCAAAAATGTTCCCTTACCACTCCTATTCATCATACTGGGAGCATTAGACAGTGTAATAAGCCATATTAAAAACTTTTCAAAAAATCTATAAAAGTATTCTGAGAACTATTAAGTGAATTTTAGAAAAGTCACAGAATACAAGGATAATATACAAAAATTAATATTTGCATATGGCAATGGTGAAAAATTGGAAATCTAAAATTTTTAGTTAAACTTTATGTATAATAACACCAAAACACAACAATACTTAGGTATAAGAAAATCTAAAAATGTGTAGGATTTCTGTGCTAACAACTGCAAAACACCAGTTAAATAAATCAAAGATCTAAATAAATGGAGATACAAACTGTGTTTGAGGAACAGAAGAGTCAGTACTGTTAAGATGTCAATCTTCCCAAACTGAACAATTGGTTAAATGCAATCCCAGGCGAAATCCCATCAGATTTTCTTGTAAATATCACCAGCAATTCTAAACTGTATGTAGAAAGTCAAAGGAATTAGAATTGAGAAAATAATTTCTGACAAAGAGCTTGTATCCAGAATACAAAAAGAATGCTCAAAACTCAACAAGAAAACATCAAACAAACAAAAGTTTTGAAAATGGGCAAAATATTTGTACAGACACTTCACCAAAGAAGACATACAGATGGAAAATGAGCACATAAACAGATGCTCAAGATCATTAGCCATTAGGGAAATGCAAATTAAAATGACAATGAAATACACATGTCATAAAAAAAAAAAAAAACACTGACGCTACCAAATTCTGACAAAGATTAGGAGCAAATGAAATTATCTTACACTACTGGTGGGAATGCAAAATGGTAGAGCAACAGTAAAAAACAGTTTGGCAGTTTCTTACAAAGCTACACTCACACTTACGACATGACCCACCTATTCCAGTCTTCGATATTTACCCTAGCCAAGTAAAAATTTACTTTCACACAAACATCTGGATGCAAGTGTTTATTGAAACTTTATTTATAATTACCACTGATTGGAAACAATCCAAAGGTCCTTAAATCAAGGAAAAGATTATGAATAGGAAATGAATGTTTTCCATGCATACAATGGAATACTATGCGGCAGTAAAAATGAATGTGCTGTTGATTCATGCAGCAACATGAATAAATCTTAAATGCACTTTGCTCGGTGAAAGAAGCATGATGCTGAAGGTGAAATAGCCTATGATTTATTATGCATGACATTCTGGTAAAGGCAAAACTACTGTGGTGGTTGCCAGGATTTGGTGAGGGGTGAGCAGGTGGAAGAAAGGACTAACCACAGAGGAGCATCACAAAGGCAATGTTCGGGTGAGAGATTGTTCTGTATGGAAGTATAGTGATCATTACATGACTATGCACCTATCAAAACCCTTAGAATTGAACACCAGAAAGAGTGAATTTTACTCCAGGTAAATAATTTTTAAAAATTTTTCCTATTGGTCAAGAAATAAAAAGGCTATACAAGATGTACAAGTAAATAATTTGTATTATGTAAATATATAATTAAAATAGTGTCAGTGTGTGAGGGCAGTATTGCTCAGAGCATCATAATTGATCAGTGTTTAAATTTTAACACAAAAAGTAAATACTGCAAATATACAAAGAGACCATTTGATAGGAATAATATGTGACTGCAGTTTTCTTAAAAAATAAGCCTGTGAGAATATATGCAGTGTAGGAAAAACAAAATTAATCTGGTGTGACCCAGTCATTTGGACACATATCACTGGTAGATAGATTTAAATGAGAAATTCCTCATCTTTCACATCAGCTAATTCATAAAATTGTGAGGATAGTCTACTGCACATTTCAGAAACATATTAGCCCAGAGTTTGGTCATTGTTATAGAAATGTGCACTGATTGAGACATTTTTGGCCCTACTGATAACACAAGGCATCCTTATAAAGAATTTGTGAATGCTTTGAACTGTACCCAGCTGGTTTCTGCAGAACAGAGTGTGCTCCACCTGCTAGTAACCTCAGGAGGTTACTACAGTGTTTTGCTTTATAGATTATCAGTCTGTTGTACTACCATTAGGGTTGACAAGGGTAATATCCCACCGTGGTTTCTTTTTCTGACCTCCAGAGATTACAAAATGACATTCAGCAGATTTTAGATATTTGGAACATGTTGGTACTGTTAACTATTATTTTCTTTTTCAGTTGCAAAGCTCACTGGGTAAAAATTCCAAAGGCTCTACCCAGGTTCCTATAAAGCAGTAATATAAAAATGTGCTTCTCTTTTTCCATCTAATGGTCTTCTCCTCTTTAATGGTGGAACTATCCTGTGCACTATTTCTCTATTTATAGCCCAGACAATTCAACTGCAGGCATTTGGTTCTATTAAAAGATAAACAAACCCCTAAGAAACCCCCACTGGTTTGTAAATGGCCAATTGTGTGACATGACAGGCTGCAGGTGACTGAGTCCCTCTGGGGATGTTGGTCATTTGCTACTGAGCTTGAACCACACAGCATCTTTGGCCAGAGAGCAGATGGTGATCTCAGCAATTTTATCTCTTAACAAAAAATCAAAACCAATGGCCATATAAACAGGTTACAAATATTGGTTGGGTTTTTAATCTAATATACCAAACTCCAAAATACCATCTTTACTTCCATTGCCTAATCAGCTCATTGGTCTTTGAGGATCATTTCGAGGATTTTGTTGAAATGCCTTGCCTTTGAAAATGTGACTTGGTCCAGTTGGAACAGCTTCAGGCCTCTCAGCCTCACATGACTCCCTCTCTCATTGCTCCTTTCCCTAGTCTTGCCTGACCACTGGGGCAAGATCTTGTACCTTGTTACCTGAATCAAGAGGATAAAGAATGGCAGCTCCTCTCTCAGGAGTGGATTTCTGCATGCCCTTTTTCCATTTCCCATTCTAACCCATGGATTGCTTGGATCTTCATATCACCCAGTTAATAAACTCACGTTGGATCTTCTTGACTGCTGATTAATTAAACACACTACTATACTATCTGACTACTCCTTTGGTCACAGGTCCATTCTTCCCAATTGTACATTGACGGCCTCTCATCCAAGGCTTTAAATATCAAGAATGTCTACTGGCACGCTAACATCTTTCCAAGATATGGCTCAATCCACTGCACAATTATTGTTTGTAAAGGAAATGGAGAAACTGCCCTTGTAAAAGCAAACAAGGAAGATAGGTAGACAGTTATGAAATAGTTTGTGTGTCTGGATATGGAACTGAAACAATCCTTTGTGATATTGAGAACATTTTTAGACATAAAAACGAGAAGTAATTTATGGTAGCAGATGAAGGTGACAAGGTATTTTAGGGTCAAAACACAGAGGAATTTACAGGATGGTGGGAGTCCCTGAAAGTTTATGGCACAAAACCAGTGCCTTCAGATTTCTTTTTATATAAGAGCATACTCTGGTAGCAGTACAAAGGCTGGGTTTGAGACAGAGACAACTCTGGACAATAAAACCAGCTACTGGGTTGCTATCATAATTCAGGAGAGAGGATATACCAAGAGCAGTGGGCGCAGAAAGAAGTATCTGCAAGATTTTAAGAAGTATTTTTCCAGTTTTTGCCCATTCAGTATGATATTAGCTGTGGGTTTGTCATAAATAGCTCTTATTATTTTGAGGTACATTTCATCAATACTGAATTTATTGAGCGTTTTTAGCATGAAGGGCTGTTGAATTTTGTCAAAAGCCTTTTCTGCATCTATTGAGATAATCATGTGGTTCTTGTCTTTGGTTCTGTTTATATGCTGGATTACGTTTATTGATTTGTGAATGTTGAACCAGCCTTGCATCCCGGGGATGAAGCCCACTTGATCATGGTGGATAAGCTTTTTGATGTGCTGCTGAATCCGGTTTGCCAGTATTTTATTGAGGATTTTTGCATCGATGTTCATCAGGGAGATTGGTCTAAAATTCTCTTTTTTTGTTGTGTCTCTGCCAGGCTTTGGTATCAGGATGATGTTGGCCTCATAAAATGAGTTAGGGAGGATTCCCTCTTTTTCTATTGATTGGAATAGTTTCAGAAGGAATGGTACCAGCTCCTCCTTGTACCTCTGGTAGAATTCAGCTGTGAATCCATCTGGTCCTGGGCTTTTTTTGGTGGGTAGGCTATTAATTGTTGCCTCAATTTCAGAGGCTGCTATTGGTCTATTCAGGGATTCAACTTCTTCCTGGTTTAGTCTTGGGAGAGTGTACGTGTCCAGGAAATTATCCATTTCTTCTAGATTTTCTAGTTGATTTGCGTAGAGGTGTTTATAGTATTCTCTGATGGTAGTTTGTATTTCTGTGGGGTCGGTGGTGATATCCCCTTTATCATTTTTTATTGCGTCTATTTGATTCCTCTCTCTTTTCTTCTTTATTAGTCTTGCTAGCGGTCTGTCAATTTTGTTGATCTTTTCAAAAAACCAACTCCTGGATTCATTGATTTTTTGGAGGGTTTTTTGTGTCTCTATCTCCTTCAGTTCTGCTCTGATCTTAGTTATTTCTTGCCTTCTGCTAGCTTTTGAA
>NC_045442.1:120944353-121062814 GCF_002776525.5 Piliocolobus tephrosceles | reverse complement strand
TACCCAAAGGATTATAAATTATGCTACTACAAAGACACATGCACACGTATGTTTATTGCGGCACTATTCACAATAGCAAAGACTTGGAATCAACCCAAATGTCCATCAGTGACAGACTGGATTAAGAAAATGTGGCACATATACACCATGGAATACTATGCAGCCATAAAAAACGATGAGTTTGCGTCCTTTGTAGGGACATGGATGCAGCTGGAAACCATCATTCTTAGCAAACTATCACAAGAAGAGAAAACCAAACACCGCATGTTCTCACTCATAGGTGGGAACTGAACAATGAGTTCACTTGGACTCGGGAAGGGGAACATCACACACTGGGGCCTATCATGGGGAGGGGGGAGGTGGGAGGGATTGCATTGGGGAGTTATACCTGATATAAATGATGAATTGATGGGTGCTGACGAGTTGATGGGTGCAGCACACCAACATGGCACAGGTATACATATGTAACAAACCTGCACGTTATGCACATGTACCCTAGAACTTAAAGTATAAAAAAAAAAAAAAGAAGTATTTAAAATAAATCATAGGTTCTCAGCACCTAAAACAGTCTACATAAGAAATAGAAACACGGATTTGGAACAACTTTTAATAATGAAAATCCCAGAACAAAAATCTACTGTCTTTTCACTTTTGCTTAATAATTAAGATTACTTACTGGAGATGACAGAAGAGAGTTTAATAACAGTGTACAAACACAGAATGAAAATAAAATGAATACTAATCAATTGTTAAGCTGCTATAGCTCATAAGAGGAAGAATTTAGATAGAGTCTAAGATTGAAGATTCGATGAAACTTTATGAACTTTTAATCATCAGCATTATTAAGCAGTTGGATATAGTCATGATAGGGTCATAACTTCTTATGTATCAGGATGTTTGACACTTAGACTTTTCTGAATAGTGAAACGAAAAGGAAATGAATTACATATTTTAAAGACAAATTTTATTACTTTTTCATTTTACTTAAATTTATATTTTTATATAGCATTTCAATTTTATATATAATTATATAATACTTTTATTGTTCATTTTCCAGAGTGTTAGTTTATTGATTTGCAATCCTACGCTCCATGTTAAGTTCATGTTGTGCTGATATCTGTCTCTGCTGGTTCAAGGGAGTAGCCAGACACAACTTCTAAAAAATAGACAAACACACAAAAGTAAAACCATAAACTTTTACAGCTGGAGGAGGTTTCATGGGATAAGCTGTGGCATTAAGAGGCAACATGTGATATTCGTCATCTTCCTCCTCTACTCCTCATTCCAGTTCACTCCAACCTTCAGCTCTGCTCCTGTTGGTGTAGGTTACCTGTCTGGCGAGATGACCCAGACTTTTATTTTGGAGGAATCTGATCCCCTGGCCATCGTGTGCTTCTTGGCTGTAGTTGTTTCAACTGACCACTCACAGCTGTCACCAGGTGTGAAAGCATCAGGAGGTGTTTCAGTAACTGCCATGGATTCTGAACTTTCTTCTCTCTGCCCCTATCCTATAGGAGTGACCCTCCATCTTCGTGATAATCAGCATCAATTCCTCCTGTCAATATAGTAATTCTTTTTTTTTTTTTTTTTTTTGTTCCTGGACTACTGGCATGAGGACCCCAAATGGCCCTGTGGTAATTGACTTCGGTTTACTGGAATCATTTTTGTGTACCCCGAAGGAAATAAACCCCTCCCATCAGGAACAGGATCTCTAATCCAGAAACACCTAGAGTTGCATGAAAGGCAAGCACAGTCTCCAAGTGACTTGATTAGAATTAATAGAGAGAGGATCAACTTCTATTTCCTTCCTTGGTTCCCAGATGCAGGTTTTTAACTGTCGGTGACACAGCACCATATAACAGCATCTTGGGGGACAGCACTCCAGCTCACAGGGTGTCCTCTCCATCCTGTGGCTTAGCTCTGCCCCTAAGAAGATTCGTTTGTTGCTCTATTAGGATGTCAGCTTCTGGTGAGCCATTTATGGGAAGACCAGTGGAACTCACAGTCATATGTCCACTGCCATACTTCCTGTGCTGTACAGTGGATGCCTTGAGCTGTCTGACAATGTGACTCAGTCACTGCAGTCAAGGGAGACAAAGCCATACTTAAGATATTGATCATTCTCAGTAAGGATGAATCATAGAAAGCTAGAAGGTGTCTAATGTTAGCAACTTGTCACCAAGTACTCAGATGGTCTCCGTGAGGGGTTGTAGGGGCGGGACTTTCAGCAGCAACGGCAGCTAGAATAAGCTCGGTGAGATGCAGTTGATGGCAGTTGGGCTATGCATGCTTCCACCCCTGCCAGCATGACTCCTCTGTTTCTGGACAAACACAGGGGCAGTGAGAGCAGAAGCACCCAAATGAGACATCTTGTTCACCCAGTTTCCAGCCTCTTCTTGGAAATGGGTGTTCTTTGGTGGTCACTGACATGCCATACAGAGTTTTACGCACTTTGTGTCCATTTCATAGTTCCATCCACATACCTCTCCTCAACTCTCCTCTCCAAGTCACCCATGACTGCCTAGGAGTCCATGTGTATTCCTACCTCAGACAACTTCTCCTTCCAAACAAAGCACATGGTCAGACGTACTACTCAAAGCACTGCTACGGAGATGATTTCTCCCAATCACCACATTTCAAGGGCACCCCTGATAGGTCATTAGTGCAATAGCAGTTATTTGTTCCCCTGCATTAACGAACAAGCTCACCTGCCTATCAGCTGGCAATGGTGTAAAGTGAGGTAAGGCATTAATGTGACAGACGTGGAATCTGAACCACTTGTTTCTGTAACTTATGTGGACTCTCAGGACCTGCTTGGAGCCAATTCTGAATGAATCATTTCCAATGCATAGTGGATCACTATTGTGCCTACTTCACCATATGACTTAGGGTTATACCAATACCAGCTCATGATGAATAGCTCACATGCCATCATTGACTCATGTTGCCTGGTTAAGTCTTCATTATCTCTTAGAGGCCAGCAGTATGTTAGTAGTTGCCTATTAAATTACATGGCCAGGGGCAGGCACAGTGGCTCACACCTGTAATCCTAGCACTTTGGGAGGCTGAGGCACGTGGAACACAAGGTCAGGAGTTCAAGACCAGCCTGGTCAACATAGTGAAACTCCCTCCCTACTAAAAATACAAAAATTAGCCAGGCATGGTGATGGGCACCTGCAGTGCCAGCTACTTGGGTGGTTGAGGCAGGCGAATCACTTGAACCCAGGAGGCGGAGGTTGCAGTGAGTTGAGATTGTGCCGCTACACTGCAACCTGGGTGACAGAGCAAGACTCCATCTCAAAAACAAAAACAAACCAAAAAAAGTATATGACCCAGCTTCAGAATCCTGTAGTTCTCTACCACCACTCTCCTATCTAGATTTTTATCTACTGTATTCGTCAAAATTGTCAAGAACCAATAGTGTGGATGGATGGATGGATGGATGGATGGATGGATGAATGGATTGAAGGATGGGTGGGTAGATGAACAGACAGATAAAAGATAGATAAGAGGAGAAATAGATTTTAAGGAACTGACACACACAGGCAATGGTGGACCTGGCAAGTCAAAATGTGTAGGGCAGTCCCAAAATTCAAGTAGAATTTCTATATTGCATCATTGAGGCAGAATTTCCTCTTCCTCAGGAAGCCCAGTTTTTGTTCTTAAGGTGTTCAGTTGATTAGATGAGGCCTTCTCAAATTATGGGAAGTAACATGTTTTACTTCAAGTCAACTGATAGTAAATGTGGAAATTTAATACAGAAAAGATGTTCACAGCAACATTTAGGCTAGTGTTTGACCAAACAACTGGGCACCATACCCTTGCCAAGTTGACCTGAAATTAATCATCAGATCCACTATTTATAGCTATAAAACCTTTGCATTTATCAGGCTACATAATCTATGCGGAAGAACTCTTAGGTCTTCTATCAACGTTCTCCCTAGGATAGTCTGCTAAGTAGCCTTAGGGAAGGGCTGGGGAAGGTGAGTTGTACTCTACGTGCTTTCTGTCACATATCAGGGCTCTTCTGGGGCCTCAGATTCTCTTTCAACAGAAGGGCTCTGGGTTTGAGAATTTGCTCAGGTCTAGAAACAGAGGAAGAGCTCATGATTGTCCAACTGTAACAGTTGATATCTGCCTTCTGCTTCCTTGTCCTTGATTTCTTGTTTCTGTTATAAAATCAAGTCGTGCCCTTGCTGCTGGTCCACCAGTCTCATACCTTAGAACACCGTGGTCAGTTAGCCATCACCACAGAGCTTTGCGAGTCAAGACCCTAGGAGCCATTCTGGCTTTGCTGTGTGTGACAGTGGATATGTCCATCTAGCTTCTGGTGGTGAAAGGCTGCCACTTGGCCTTGAATATTTTAGAATCTTCTCATCCAAATGACATCCAGGGATGCCCAGTTTCAAAGGACATCTAGGGATCTCCCAGTATCAAACCGGACTTACAAAAGACCATCACTCCCAAGCTCTCTCCATATATAAAATAAGATTGAAGATGAAAAGAAGTATGTCACTGGTTAATATTTGTGTGACAAAGGTATGATTTAAACACCTGGCTGAGTGTGGAGAAAATGATTCATTGGCTATTATAAAGTGAGTTGGGAGTGTTTCTAATCTATGTCTGGAAAGGTTCCTAAGATATTCCTCTTCACTGAAACCAAGAAAAAGTTGCTGCTTACTGTCTCTCCTAATTTGCTAGCTGAAGGATCACATTTTCTTTCCCAGGTAGCATCTAACTGGTAGCATTTACGGTGATAAAAAATTGGTTAGGTATGGAGCGTGAAGGCAATTTTAATACTGAATTTATTTAGTCCAGAACATTTCTTTTTGTACATGTAAGTGTAACTTAAACAAATCAATTCCGTCTGATTAAACTCACTTTACATGGGTAATGTACCGTGGACACTCTTTCTACTCGGGCTCTTACCCCAAAGATCACAGGAAGAGCATTTAGATGTTCCTTTTGCATGTCACCCTGAAACACACAAAATCTAACAGATTCAAAAGGAAACATTGCGTTAAATTAATTCAGCTTCAAGTTCAAAGGCTCATCATGTATGATAAACAAAATGAAAGGAAATAAGATGCAGTGTCACATTTCTTTTAATATCTAAATCCACTCACAACAAGGTAATATTGAATTCACCATAGCCTCACTATCTGCTTATATGGCATAGCCCCTTAGGGAAGGAAAAAACTCAAAGAACCTGGAGTTGGCAAATATAATGTGAAGTTATGAATGATTTAGAGCAGTGGTTCGCAACCTTGACTGAACTTTATAATCGCCCGGGGAGCTAGTAAAATCCCCAATTCTCTGGCCTCACCTGAGACTAATTCATTCAGAATTTTTGGGGTGGAGACCCAGGCATCAATATTTCTTTAAAGCTCCCCAGGTAATTCTACTGCACAAGCAAGGTTGAGATCCTCTGATTTAGAGAGTGGTTCTCACAGGGTTGGTGGCCTTCAATGCAGCTGGAGGGTTTGTTTAAACTCAGATTACCGGATCCCACCCCTAGAATGGTGGCATCAGTAGGTCTGTAAATTGCATTTTAAACAAGTTCTCAGGTGATGTTCTTGCTGCTAGTCCAGGGACCATATTTGAGAACAATTATTTTAGAAGAATCCAGTAAACCTTGGAGAGGAAGTAAATCCTGAGGGACTGCCATCGATGTGGTCATATAAGAAACATAAAACATGTTTCTCAGCAATTCTATGGGAAAACAAAACAAAGCTAATCATCTATATGTGAGTTGTGTAGAAAGATAAGCTGGTCTAAATAAATAAATGTTCCAGTTATAGAAAACCGAAGTCCTATAGAAGGAAAAATTCAACAAGCATGAGAATTTAAATATGAGTGTGTGCCTGGAAAGGAGAGAATAACATGATTCTGATTTATAATATTTTAACCAAATAAGAAAAGAAGGAAAATCTAAATCTTAATTAAGTAGGCACTCTCAGGAACAATTTTATAAGTGGCTTCTATTATGAGCATTAGTGGAACAAAACAAACTAGCAAATATGCCTCTAATAATAATAATGATGATGATAAATTTAAATTGGTCTTGGAATATATTTCACAAGCTATATTTGACTTCTTGTGTTTTCATGTTCTGTAAATGTAAAATGTTCTGTAAATCTGAAAATTGCATACCATATAACTAAGCCTCAAACAGAAGAGGAACCTGTTTTATGTATTGCTCTGCTCTGTGTGACTTAGTCCATTTTCATGCTGTGAATAAAGACATACTCAAGACTGGGTAATTTATAAAGAAAAAGAAATTTAATGGACTCACAGTTCCACATGCCTGGGGAGGCCTCACAATCATGGCGAAAAGCAAAAGGTATGTCTTACATGGTGGCAGACGAGAGAGAATGGAGAACCAAGCAAAAGGTGTTTCCTCTTATAAAACCATCAAATCTCATAAGACTTGTTCACTACTACAAAAACAGTATGGGGGAAACTTCGCCCATGATTCAATGATCTCCCACCTGTTCCCTCCCACCATATATGGGAATTATGGGAGCTATAATTCAAGATGAGATTTGGGTGGGGACAAGGCCAAACCACATCACTATGCTAATACCAAGATTAGATACCATTATCAGTGTGACGCTGCCACAAAGTAAACCCAGGGAAGAGAGCCATTAAGCACATGCTGATGGATGGATAGACAGCTGTGTATGGGAATAGATATTTTCATCTTGAACTTTGAGGTTCGTTGGTTGGTTGGTTGGTTGGTTGGTTGGTTGGTTAGTTGGTTTTCTGGCACATATTATGTATGGATGTGATGTGATTTAGTCCAGGGCACTCTAAACTAGTATTCAAAAGAAGGCTTCCTGGACTTGCCTTCTTTGTCACCCTGTCCACGATGTCATTGATGTTCATCAGCAAAGCCAGAATCTCAGGGAGGACAACCTGACAGAGTCTACCTATAGGGAAGTGACAACAAAACAAGACAGGCACAGAACTCTTCGCTGTGAGGGAATCCATACTGTTGGGAGACAGTTCTCCATGGGCGTCTGTACTTCTGCACATCTTGTAAACAGAGACATTGGCAATTTCTGCTTCAGACTTTTGTTTCAGGGATGTTTGTGTAGTGAAAACAGATTGTCTGTTTCCAGGAGAAGGCAGATTTATTTGCCCACCAATATAATAAAGATAATGGCTCCCTCTGTGGCAAAGATGGGAGAGGCTTGATGGTGGCCCTTTTAAAAGACTGGGGTTTTCTAGGCTTGGGGTTCCTCAACTCTGACACAAACCCAGTGCATGAGCAGAAGCTGACTGGTCCTGCAGTCAAAATGATGTCCAAAGAAAGGGGAACTGATGTGAGCAAGGAGCTCTGCTGGCTACAGTGTCATGAGTGATAAAACCCTTTCTATTTGATGCAGGAGTTTGGATTCTTCTGCTGATATCAAGGAAGCTGTGTCAGGCTAACTTGTTGGATTCAAGTAAGGTAAAATTGCAGACCTTTCACTGTGTTAACAAATACCAAAGCAACATCTGTGCATGCATGGTTAATGTGACTATGTCGTAACAGAAGAAAAGTAGGGAAAAAAACAAACTATGAATAGGGGCCGTATTGTTAAAGAAATTATGGTACAGCCCAACAATGGAACACTATATTGCCTTAAAGAAGAATGTCATAGACATGTAGATACCAACATGGAAATAAATTCAAGATATTGTGTTATGTTAGCAAATATATTATGTATTACACTGAAATTATTATAAAGAAATTAAACTGAAAGTATTTACCCTAAACTACTGCCAATGCTTCTTAGAATTTTAGGAAAAATTTAGTTTCTGTTTTTTATATTTTGCAATTATTGCATTGTTTACCACGTAACTTCTTTTCCATTTCAAAAATAATAAAGACAACTTTTTAAAGTACATTTTAAAATAATTTAAATAAAGGTTAATGACAAACTGAGAACATAGTTTCCAGAAGCAAAGACTCCATTTCCCCTTCACAAAGAATCACTATCATGTGACCAAGTTCCTGTCAATGAAGTATCAGCAGATGTGTCCGGTGTACCTTCCGCTGAGTATATTTGGAGGGACAAAGCATGTCTTTTTTGCCCCTTCCTTTTCCCAGGAATGCAGACTGGATGGCTGGAGCATGGGCAACTAACTGGGGCCATGAAGCAAAAGCCACATGTTGAGGATGCAGGAGGTTAAAAAAAAAAAAATCAAGCGATTTTGGACTCCTAACGTACACAGTACCATGCTTGCATAGCTTTTCCTGAATCCGGACTTCCAGAACAAGAGAGAAAAATGAACTTCAATTGCTTTTAGCTACTGTTATTTAAAACTGTGGGCTACTCTAAGCTGAGCCATACTCTAAAACTACAATGGCAAAGAATCAGGCCTCTATTTCAAACATTTATTCCTAGGATATTGGCAGGATAAACGTAAATGCAGTAAGAATATCACAACTAGCATATGACTTTGGAAGGAGAAGAGAAATACTCTGTCTTAATTTCTGAAGTCCTAGCAGGACTCTGAGGCTTCTATCACTGTTTACAGAAAACTAATATCCTGCTGATATCATGACAGGAGAAGTTGAAAAGGCTTCTTTTGAAGCTGTCTTCCAGAATGTAGGAAGTGAATCACACTTCTCCGTTCATTAAACAGGTTGCATTAACTTCCTAGAAGACCAGAAAATTAATACAGAATAGAGGAGCCTACCTCCCAGTGAAAGGACATTTAATTAGTAGATCTAGAAGAGTTACTTTCCTAGCTAGTTTTTCAATTTGGAAAATTTCTGAACAGCTATTACACCATCTTAACAAGAATGTACAGAAAATCAATAAACTGAAAAGTTCAATGTAGTATAATGTGACTAAACTTGGAAATATTGTGCAATACGGCATTATACTGAGCTAATCCTACCAGATTTGTTTCTTGTTATTACAATCCCCCTTAAAACATTATAGTCCTCAGGTAATGTTCTTTTATTTTAAGGCAGTCATTTCCGTGCAGCAGGGAGTGATTCCTTGAGGAAATTTGATCTCAATTCTTTTTTTTTTTTTTTAAAGCAAAATGAATGTCGGGTAAAATATCTAGATAACCCTTTGAAAACTCGGAACTCAAGCACCGTGAATAATTGCTATGTAAAATAAATTAGCAAATGCATGAAATAGCAAAAACAGCAGGATTGTATTCAGATCAGTAAATCGTGCATGGGTTATGCAATGCTAGCACTAGGACCATTCTGGAACACAAGAGCGTATGTTTTTCCCAAGGCTTTGGGAAGGAGAGATCAGCTTTTAAGATTTCCTTTAGTGGGGAGGGGAGTTCTTTTTATTCTTTGAATTTGGGTGGATCTTGACATCATCCTGTAATAGTCAATGGGCCCTAAATCCAATGGCATGTATCCTTTTAAGAGACTCACAGAGGAGGCCAACAGAAGAGAAAGAAGCAGTATAACTATGGAGGCAGAGATTGGAGTGATGTAGCCACAAGCTGAGGAATGCCAGCCACCACCATTAGCTGGAGGAGGCAAGGAATGAAAGATGGTTTCCCCTGGAGCCTCTGGAGGGAGGGTGCCCCTGCTGACCCCTGCAGTTTGGACTTCTGGCCTCCAGAACTCTGAGGGAATACATTTCTCTTGCATTCAGCAACAAGCTTGTCATCATCTGTTCTGGCAGTCACAGAAATCTAATCTACCCATGACACCCCTGAAGTAGATACCATCTTTATTCACATTTTACAGACAAGGAAACAAAAGGAGAGATCAACTCTTCAGATTTTTTTTTTTTGAAGAGGGGGGAGTTCATTTGATTCTTTGAATTCTGGAGTTGTTGAATTTAACTTGCCTTTCAGAGTGGCATGCTTGTCAATTTCATCCATGTGTGACTTTCTGAATAACTGTAAAAGTCAAATGGTCTCAGTTGTGGATGATTTCTTTCTTCTTTCTCATCTATCAGTAACAACCCCCCAAAATGTTAAGAAAATCTCGAAGTACTCTATTCAAAATGTTCTTCTGTTTGTAAATTAGCCTAGCCATGCAGTTGGATGGATCTCAAGATCGTCCGGGCCCACTCAGTGTGATGCCCCTTGATACAGAATGAACAAAGAAGCCAGGGTTTCCCAGACCCACCTACTAGGATAAGTCAGGAACTAAATTAGCTGGTCCAGCTTTTGGAACTGACAGCAGAGAGGTCGGAAGGGAAAAATACATCATGTGTGGGGTAGAGTTGACTCAGATCCTGACTACCACTGGTGTCTCCCTGATAAGGCAGACAAGCAGAAACATCTGGAGGCTTGGTTCTGGCCAAAAGAAAAAGAACAGTCAGAATGTGGAATGCAAAGTATACAGTTATTTCAAATCATAGCTGGAGGTATCCACAAGTATGGTCCAAGTGACTCTAGGTCAGGAGTAGTTGCCCAGGACCTGGAAAATAGACTGGAAAGGTGAGACAGCCAAGGAGACAGGCATTCTCAGGCAGGCCATCAGAGAGAGGCTCTGGAACAGGGACAGGAGAGATGCTCCCTCAAACTCAACTGGTACAACTTGAAGAATCCTGCTCCAGAAACTCCAACATCAAAATGCAGGTTACCTTTGGTTGGGAAACAATGAAAGACCCCAGTAGAAACTGAATCCTGAGACTTGGGACTCAATATGACAACTTAAAGAAAATGATGAAACTTCAAAAAATAAATTGAAAAGAAAACCAAGGGAAAAAAAGTAGAAGGGAGAAGGAAGAGAAAAGGAGGGAGAGTGGGAGGAGGGGAAGAGAAACAGAAGGAGAAATATTTAATAATTCTTTATTATAGGCAAGAAATTGTTCCAGCTATTCTGCTTGTACTCACTCATGGAATTTTTACAACCCCATTTTAGTGAGTGGAATGGTGCCCCAAAGAGATATATAACGTTCTAATTCCCAGAACCTGTTCATTTTACACTGTTTGAAAAAAAAAAAATAAATCTTTGCAGGTATCATTAAGGATCTCAAGATCATCCTGGAATAGTGTGGGCCCTAAAGCCAATGGCAAATGTCCTTTTAAGAGACTCACAGTGGAGGCCAACAGAAGAGAAAGAAGCAGTGTAACTATGAAGGCAGAGATTGGAGTGATGCGGCCACAAGCTGAGGAATGCCAGCCACCACCATTAGCTGGAGGAGGCAAGGAATGAAAGAAGATTTCCCCTAGAGCCTCTGGAGGGAGTGTGGCCTTGCTGACCCCCGCAGTTTGGACTTCTGGCCTTCAGAACTCTGAGAGAATACATTTCCATTGCATTAAGCAACAGGTTTCTCATCATTTGTTCTGGCAGTCACAGAAATCTAATCGACCCATGAGGTAGGTATCATCCTTATTCACATTTTATAGACGAGGAAACAAAACCTCAGGTTGAGAGAGACGCCCAAGGTTATCCAGCGAAAAAGTGGCAGGACACGGACTGGAAAGAATTCACGCAGTCTGGGTCCAGAACCCACACCCTCAAGCCCTATGCTAACTAGATGATCGATTCACAAAGCAGGAGAATTACTCAGTGTATCATCTCATGCTGTAAGGAAGCTGGAGCTGCCTCCCTGCTTTCATCATGGCCAGAAAACAACACAGACTGGAACTTGCAAGCTGTTAGTGACATTAGCCAAGAAACAGAAAATAAAGATGAAGAAATGATGCAGGCGGGAACACTACTGCTCCAAGAATGAAACATCTGTTAGGAGTTCTCTTATTATCCTATCTGCGTTACATAATCAAAGAAGATTTAAATTAATAAGCATGATGTTTGGGATGTAATCTAAAGCCAGATAATGATAAAACTATGAATCCAATATAGCATTTTATAAAACAACAAAAATAGTCTGATTATACAGATTGATCATCTCCTTTGTCAGAAATACAGTTTATCTCAACGTTACGGAATAGACTCAGGAAAGGATAAAAATATATACGTCACTTCTGCATCCAAAATAGAAGTACAGATTAGAAATAAGATGTTATACCAGAACTGAAACAGATGGACTTGGATTTATGGGGTGTGAACGGCACAGGTATCGAGCTCTGTGTGAGGATTCAGGGGCCTGGCAAGGAAGTGCAGACGGAAGTCGTGAACCTCATATGTAACTCAGCTCTCTTTACAGGCCATCTGCTCCCTTGAGACATTTTTTTTTTCCTCTAATTCCTTCTTCATCATGTCCTGGGCCAGATAATCTACCTCCTTATCTTTTGATATTCATGTGGCTGAGCTGGGGAGTGGCTACTGGTTACTGGTAACTGTTTAACAGCCTGGCTCCCTACAACCAGAAAGCCCAACAGGCAGTGTTTGCCAATGCCTCTGGTGTAAATACTCCCATCATGGTAAATTCACACTACCCAAATGCCATTGCCGAACCATCACCCACCATTATATTACTGCTGCCACCATACAGATACACTATGCATGAATAACCTCAGAGCATATATAATGGTAAAACCTAGTAAAATAATCAGAAAGTGATATTCTGAGTATTTGTTACTTCTGTTATTTAATACAACTTACTTAATTATGCTTACATCATTTGTAATTTTTGTGGGTACATAGTAGGTGCCTATGTTTATGGGGCATGTGAGATGTTTTGGTACAGACATGCAATTCACAATAATCACATCATAGAGAACGAGGTCTCCATCCCCTCAGCATTTATCCTCAGTGTTATAAACGACTAAGGGTTTTTGTTGTAACACTAAGGTGCTTGAGTATAATCAATTATACCCTTTAGTTGTTTTAAAATGTACAATTATTATTGACTACAGTCACCCTGTTGTGCTATGAAATAACAGGTCTTATTCATTATTTATAACTATCTTTTTGTATCCATTAACCACCCCTACCTCCCCGCCTCCCCACCCCATCCTTCCCAGACTCTGGTAACCATTTTTTTACTCTTTATATCCGTGAGTTCAGTTGTTTGGGGAGTTTTTGTTTGTTTGTTTGTTTGTTTTTGAGACACAGTCTCACTCTGTCACCCAGGCTGGAGTGCAGTGGTGCGATCTCAGATCACTGCAACCTCCGCCTCCAGAGTTCAAACAGTTCTCTTGCCTCAGCCTCTCGAGTAGCTGGGATTACAAGAACACAGCATCACGCCTGGCTAATTTTTGCATTTTTAGTAGAGAAGCAGTTTCACTATGTTGGCCTGGCTGGTCTCGAACTCCTGACCTCAAGTGATCTGCCTGTCTTGGCCTCCCAAAGAGCTATGATTACAGGCATGAGCCACCACTCCTGCCCTTGATTTTATTTTTAGATCCCACAAATAAGTGAGATCTAAAGTGACAAGTAATGTTCTCATTTATTTGTGGAATGTTTGTCTTTCTGTGCCTGGGTTATTCACTTAACATATGATCTCCAGTTTCCTTTGTGTTGTGGTGAATGACAGGATCTCACTCTTTTCAGTGGCCGAATAGTACTCCCTTATGTATATGGACCACATTTTCTTTATCCATTCCTAGGTTGCTTCCAAATCTTGGCTATTGTGAACCGTGCTACAACACTGCAGATACCTCTTCGATATACTGATTGCCTTTCTTTAGGGTATATACCCAGCAGTGGGATTGCTGGGTCATATAGTAGCTCTGTTTTTAGCTTTTTAGGGGACCTCCAAATTGTTCTCCACAGTGGTTGCACTAATTTACATTCCTACCAAAAGTGTACGAGGATTTCCCTTTCTCCACATCCTCACCAGCATTTGTTATCGCCTGTCTTTTGGATATAAACCACTTTAACTGGTGTGAGATGATGTCTCTCTGTTTTTTTTTTTTTTTTTTTTTTTTTTTTTTTTTACGGGGTCTCAGTTTCCCCGGCTGGAATGCAATGGCACAATCTCAGCTCCCTGCAACCTCTGCATCCTGGGATCAAGGAATTGTCCTGCCTCAGCCTCCGGAGTAACTGGGATTACCGACACCCACCATCATGCCCAGCTAATTTTTGTATTTTTGTAGAGATGGGGTTTCACCATGTTGGCCAGGCTGGTCTTGAACTCCTGACCTCACGTGATCCACCCGCCTTGAACTCCCAAAGTGCTGGGATTACAGGTGTGAGCCACTGTGCCCAGCCTGAGACCATATCTCATTGCAGTTTTAATAATAGCTGTGTTTAACAACAAACTTACAAAATTCCTGAGAATATTCGTGAGCAAGCAGAAGCTCCCTCCAGCACACAACTGGGAGTTGGATGCAGGCTCCTCCTCGTCTCCATCTTTGAAGTCCTCTTTTTCTTCAATCACTGTGGATTCTGAATTCTTTCATCATGCCATGCCCACTGTCCCTTGGTAGCTTAGCTGCACTCAGTGCTTATTCTGAACACTAAATTCTTTATTCTCTGACATATAACTGGCACAATGCTATGTAATAGGCATTTACAGGTGGGAGGATGCAATGTTTTATATTAGATACCTTCCACAACTGAAAACTGAGTATTGGACTACCTTCATTTTTGAAAGCTACGTGCCCACTCTGACCCCTGGGATTTCTCTCTGACCACCTGTCTCCACAGAGCTTCTCTTTGATTCGCTGGCCACGCCCTCTTTTTTCTTCCTGTTTATTCTTGACTAAAAAATCCTGTTTCTTCATTATACAAGAAATACGAGTCAGCACTTGCCCCAGTCCCCTTCCAAAACATGTCACATACCTCGAACTTTCACATCTAAAGAAGTTCATTGAGTGTTCTGTTTTATTTGTTGAAAACAAATAATTTTCAGTCTAAGAGGAATTTGGAACTATTTGGTACATTAATATTAATATTGCCCATACTTACTCCATCAGCAAGTAAATATAGTGCCATACGTTGGTTTCATAGAGTTGCTGCCTTGGCAGCCACTCTATGTTTTTTTTTTTTTTTTTTTTTTTTGTGAGATGGAGTTTTGCCCCGTTGCTCAGGCTTGAGTGCAGCGGCATGATCTTGGCTCACTGCAACCTCCACTGCCCAGGTTCCAGCAATTCTCCTGCCTTAGCCTCCCGAGTAGCTGGGATTACAGGCACCTGCCATCACTCACTGCTAATTTTCGTATTGTTTAGTAGAGACAGGATTTCACCATGTTGGCCAGGCTGGTCTTGACCTCCTGACCTCAGGTTATCCTCCCACCTCGACCTCCCAAAGTGCTGGGATTACAGGCGTGGGCCACCGCTCTGGCTGGCATCCACTTTTAGGCCTGATATAAGTTGTCTGAAACCCCGTGGCGTCCCATCACCTCTGGCTTGGTTAAAACTGTCCTGCCGTGTGTGGTGTTTGCTGTACGGCCCAGGTGTTTCTCATCTCACTAATGCAAACCCCAACACACCCCACAGCTGCTGGCCATGATTGAACCTAATGATCAACACCAGAGTCCTGTCAATAACGTCCCTCTTTGCATGTGTTTTCTCTAAACCAATCAATGCACAACCTCCCCTGAGGGAGCATGCCTGTAGGCCCTAATAAAGCCCCAGTTCCAGAAGCTCGCTCTCTTTGGCTTCCACTCCCTGCCTGAGATACCTGCTGCCTCCAGACCTCCTGTCGACAGCACCCTGGCCTCCCTGGAGTCTGTAAGTCAAACATTTTTTTCTGTTTTATGCGTTTTGGCTTCACCTCCTCGCTGTGTCTCGCCTGACACACCAAACCTACCCAGGCCTCTTCTAGGGAGCGCCTCTCTTGGCTTATGGTCCTTCTTGGCAGAAATCAAGACCCAAATTGGAAAGGAACTGTAATAGCAGAAATAACGGCAGATAAGGAGCATGTTATTATCAGAGACCATGACAACGTGGTCCATGAGAGGCCCTGATAGACACAGCAGGAGTTATGATCCCCCTAAATAACCAGTGTCAGGGCAGAAGGGAAGGCAGTTGAGTTCCTGTCAATATCAGCATCCCGAAGTCCATGGGGTGAGCACAAAACAGAGACAAGAACCCTGCTCAAAAAAGGACTTCTGATATGTCTCCTGTTAAAACAAAAACCATCACAAAACAAGGGTAACCCAAGTCTACAGGTAAAAACAAGTAAAAGTAAAAGTAGCGTAAAAACAAGCGAGTGGAGGAGAGAAATGTGTAACCTTTGAAAAACAGAAACTGATAACCTGTCTCTACCTATTTGTTATGAGATTCTACATGCCCAGGGTAGGTAGTAGTATTGTTATATCACCTACACTGCCTACTACAGATTGTTATTTAATAACTCTGGGCTTAAATTCACAGATAATCTCACATTCAGATGTGCACATCTCAAGAGACGCACATGCAGGTGGCACTCTCCAGGGTCAATGATGGGATAGCACGCTGCCATTCATCGTATTAAGTTGTAAAACCAAAAGTTCACAAGACGTGTAATTGCCATTTCTCTTACCCTAACAAATCACTGTCTCTGTGATATAAATGATAACATTTCTGTCATCAGAGTGTAAGAAACCCGGCGCAGTCCTACACTGAAATAGCCCTGAGGATTTAACCAAAATTGTTTTCTGCATTGTAATTTCAGTCTTGCTCATCTTATGTCATTGAGGTAGCACCATTCTTACACCAAAAACAAATGATGGATGCAGCAAACCAGCATGGGACATGTATACCTATGTATCAAACCTGCACGTTGCGTACTTGCACCCTAAAAGTATAATAAAAAAAAATTAGTCCCTAAGACGTGTGCATGTACATTCATGTAATCACAGAGTATTATGAACTATAAGCATATTACCCCACTTCTGTGAAAATCCTGCTGTCTTATTGTGTTACATGTAAGAGAAGAACATACTATATTAGACGTAGCATAATAACTAAATTAGTTTGAGATCAATTTCAGGTAAAAATCCAATCTTACTAAGCTTTGTTAGATATCAGAACTGCCACGGCATAGTCATTCATCAAAATAAAAGTTTATATTTAAGGCATACACAGGGGAAACCCTATCAATAATAGCAATAGTTTACTAGGTCTTGTTTACAGAAAGCAGATGATTAATGTATGCCTACTTTACAAATAATACCTCTCCACCTCTCTTTGGCATTGTTACATTAAGAGGGACACATTCTGAACTTTAAACCTATTTCTAAGAGTAAAAATATATTTGCATCTATGAGATTCTTAATGAAATGTAATGTTATTTAACTTGTACACTTGGCAATAGATGTCCTTTTAAAATGTTTCCATTATTTGAATGTATTCATCTAAAGCATGATTTTTATATTTGGCTGTAGGTTGTGAGCTTTGTAAGGGCAGGAAGATCTTACTTAGTATCCATGTAAGACCAAATGCCAGACCTATTTAGCAGGAAACCAAAAAAATCCGATAGAGCTGCAAGGTCAAAGTCAACAGCTCAAAGCAAGAATGTTGGTAGAAGGGAAAAGAATAATGGAATGTAACAGTGAGCTTTGGATAGAGAACCGTGGATCAGGAAAGCTCCCAGGTGGAGTGATATTCTTAACAAGGTACTCTCTGTGACAGGGCTGTCATGTACACCAGGGAGAGGGCATAGGAAGGATTGTGACCTCTTTCTCCCAGAATTTCTCTAATATTTAATTTTCCTCTAGAGCTAGTCTCCATAATTCCATTTCTCCTCAGACCCAACAGTCCCATCCGTATGCACTGTAAAAACATGACCCTGAGTACCACAGATGCCCAAGACTCAGTCTCCCTCACTTACTTTCTCCCATTCACATGTTTCTACCCAGTGTTCTCCTAAGACCACAGAACTCTCACATAAGATAATAGTAAAGTGAAAACTGAAATACTAATGCAGATATCAGCCTGTGAATCACTCTTTCTGTGGGAAAGTCTCTTGTTCAAAAGGAGAAAGGAGAAAAGGAAGAAAAGACGGGAGAGAGATTTGTTTTTTTATTTTTTTATTTTTTATTTTTTATTTTTTGAGACGGAGTCTTGCTCTGTCGCCCAGGCTGGAGTGCAGTGGCATGATCTCAGCTCACTGCAAGCTCCGCCTCCTGGGTTTACGCCATTCTCCTGCCTCAGCCTCCCGAGTAGCTGGGACTACAGGCACTCGCCACCTCGCCCGGCTAGTTTTTGTGTATTTTTTAGTAGAGACGGGGTTTCACCATGTTAGCCAGGATGGTCTCGATCTCCTGACCTCGTGATCCGCCCGTCTTGGCCTCCCAAAGTGCTGGGATTACAGGCTTGAGCCACGGTGCCCGGCCAAGGGAGAGAGCTTTTTAATCCCCTTCCTTCTAAAAGACACCAGTTTTGGAAAAAGCTAAAGAATGTTTTATATCTCATAACTAAGAACATATAAATGTAAGTTTATATATAGAAATATAGGAAAGGGGAATCTTGTCTGCTTAATGATGAGATTGTAAACACTGATTAAATACATGTTTTATTGAATCTTATGACACATTGCTTAGGAAATCTAGTGCTATTAATCTCTCAGGCATGATGCTGACAGATTAGCTCACTTACAATTGAATAGTGGTTATAGAATCAAACTTAAGTGAATTACGTATTTTCAAAAGCATGGATAATTAAACCCAGCATTTTTGGATTCCTAAATACATTGCCCACCTTACATGTAAACAAACATGTTTTATAGCTTCAGTTATTTAATGCGAGTTTTTAACAAATGTAGTTATGAGGTAGATCCACTCATTTTTCTTTCTAATCGTAAACCTAAAATTAGAGTTTGCAGATTCTCTTGAGACAATCTTCAATTAAATACCATACTAATGCATTTTATGTAATTCATTCAATATGCATATTATTAAAATACTGTATTCCAGGCAGTGAGCTCAGCATGGGTCTACACAGATGAAAGATGTGCTTTCTCCCTTAAATGAGCCTATATTCCATTGGGGGAAGGAAAAATAAAAGAGGCAAATGTCAGCAATCCCAGCTGAAGGAATCAGGGGACATCTCTTGGGAAGAGATGGTATAAGAGCAATTGAGGGAGCTTGGGTACAGCCAGGCACATAAGCAATAAAAAAGGACCTTGTATGTTCTGTTGTGAGATTATCACAATTTGACCTATTTTAAGAAGAGCATTAGTTTTCTACTTTTGTCCATTAGAATAGAATAAATCTGAGGTAAGCAATAGAGTCAAGAGGACCAGTTAGGATAACATGCAGTAATGCAAGTGAAAATTCTGAGGCTCTGACTCAGTAACAGGAGGAATGGAAAGAAGAGGGGCATGTGGTAGCTGGAGAGGTGCACTTGGGTTTGCCTTCAAGAAAGGACTTGTTCAATCCCAAGGAGTATGGCTACCCAACCTCCTCGAGCAGCAGTGTTCTGGGCATCTGCCATTGCATCTGAATTGAGTTCCCACTCAACCCATGTAGCCCTAAGGCAATGGCTGAACATAGCCACAACTCTGGGATTTGGCCATTCTTCTCCAACTTTGTTCTCTTCTAGTGGCCAGTCCTGAGGCTTAAGTTTCCTACTGAGTTGAGCTAGACTTTTGTGGGTGCCTGGTTGTCTGAAACGTCCTGCCTGATCCTATTTCCTCGTCCTCCTCCCTTTCCCCTCTCAGATGTCAGATCTGCAACACAATCTGAACACTCTTCCTGCCCAGTTCTGCTGCTTCTCTCCTCTCTTTCACAAGCATTGCCCCTGAATAAACTGCTTGTACTCATGTCTCCATCTGAATCTCTACTTCCTGAATCTCTACTTCCTGGGAAATGCACTTGCCACAGGGTATTTGAGAATAATTACAAGACAAAATTCACAGGAATGTTTATTGGCTGGGCATAAAATAAGGATGATTCAAAGACAACACTGGCTTTCTGCTTGGAGGTTACTTCAACTCACCAAAACAGGGTCACAGAGAGAAGAGTGAGTTTGGACCTGGGAGGTTTGGAATGTGGTGAAACTGATTCCTGTGGGGGTGTGCAATAGACTGGCCCTGTAAGCAATTATAAACATAGTCCGAGGGCTCAGAAGAGAGCTCCCTGTCTGTATGTGTTAAGGAGGAATATCCTGTAGTTACAAGCATTTAGCTCACTAGCCCTGATTAATAGTGGTACAACTGTAAAATGCAACTGTTACACAATTCTACCATTAACATGAATATTTATGGTAACTACTTGTAATTATATTGTGTTATACACAATACATTCATGTCTTCTACAATAGAATAATAAGTAGTTAGCACATAGACCCTACACCCAAAACACAGCTCTTCTGTTCACTGGTTATACAAACTGGGGTAAGATTGTTTTTAACATTGGTACAAACTGGGGTTAGAACAATTTTGTGCCTCAGTTTATTTTTCAGTTGTAAAATGAGATCAAAATAGTACTGACCTCACAGTTTCTGTGAAGATAAAATGCAGTAACAAGCCTGTAGAGTAGTGCCTGAAACAGAAATGTTTCTACAAACCATTATGTGCTTCTGTATCTCCCGTAGTGCCTAGCAGAGTGATTTTTGAGAGAGAGAGAAGGAGGGAGAAAGAGAAGGAGAAAGAGATGGGGGGGGGGGGGGACATGGAGAGAGAGAGAGAGAGAGAGAGAGAAAGAGAGAAAGGCAAGAAAGAGACACAGTCTACATGTAATATGTTTTCAGACACAAGTAAAAAGAAAAATAAGAGTTACTACCCTAAAGAACAAGACTTGTAAAGGTCAGTGCTACCTGGTTTAACTCCAAACTGTTCTCTGCCACATCTCTCCCTGTTTCCTAGAATTCATAGCAAAGAAGGAGCAAGGGGGCAAATCCTCCCAATCTCTGCTTAAGAATATTATTGTCAGGATCACTTTACTTGTTCCTCTACCCCTGGGAAATTTTACAGTCATCTACTCCAGCACCCTCCATCTGTGTGATATTGTGAAATACATACTTGGTCCTCAGCCCTGTTTCCTGGCATACACGTCCTAAAATCCTTGGAATATCCATAGTGATGTCTTTTGTGCACTAATGAGATGAGTGGTGGTTGGGTTCCCTAGGTGGCTTCAGGATGGGTGCTAGCCACTGAGAATACCAAGGCAGGGTTAGAGGTTTGGGAATTTCGGCCCCATTCCTCAACCTCTGGGGAGGCAAGAAGGGCTGAAGGTGATGACAGTTATTACCAATGACCAATGGTTTAATCAGACATGCCTACAGAATGAAGCCTCCATGATAACTCAAAAGGACAGTGTTCAGGGAGACTCTGGATAGCTGAACATGTGGAGGTTGCAGAAGGTGGCACACGAGGAGAGCACGGGAGCTCCATGCTCCTTCCAAAATCTCACCCTATGCATCTCTTCTGTGTCCTTCATAATAGATCAGTATGTTTGTTTTCCTGAGTTCTGAGAGTCACTCTAGCAAATTCATCAAACCCAAGGAGGGAGTTATGGAATCCCCAAGTTAGCCCTTAGGTGAGCCCGAGCAAGGTAGGCATCCATGCCAAAGTTGGGGAGCTGTAGTAGCATAGAGCAGAGTGTTGGAACCTGACTAGGCTCTGAACGTGTGGGATGGGGAAGACTACCGGTTTAGGGTTTCAGAGCCCCAGAGTATGGGGTTTCATAGACGGTTGGTCAGAAGCACAGGTAAAAACCTAGGGCTTGAGATAGGCTTGAGACAGGCATTGGAGGTGGAGGGCAGTCTTAGGACTGAGCTCTCAACCTATGGGATCTGATTCTACCTCCAGGTAGAGGGTGTCAGAATTGAATTGGAGTGGTGGATACCCAGCTGGTGCTCGCTGCCCAGCCAACTGCTTGCTTACTGGTAGGGACAGAGTTCCACATGTTGGGTCACAGAAGGTATCTGTGTAGATTGCTGTTGAGTGAGAGAATTAACAAATCAATTTGAGTATGTGTTTCCTCCCTACCTCCTTAGAATCTGTGATCTGAGGCTCAATGGAAATGTAAGGTTGTACTTCGTCCCTTAATAAACTAATGGTGACTTTTTTTTTTTCTTTTTTTTTTTTGAGACAGAGTCTTGCTCTGTCACCTGGGCTGGAGTGCAGTGGTGTCATCTTGGCTCACTGTGACTTCCACCTCCTGGGTTCAAGTGGTTCTCCTGCCTCAGCCTCCCGAGTAACTGAGATTATTCTTATAGGAAAAATGATTGAGTCACTGCCAACTCAACAAAACCATTTTATCTGTTTTTATTTGTGTCACAACAAATTAACTGAATTATATATGGGTATTTTTGCTAATCAGGACCAATGATAAAGCCTTAACTTTGACTCTAGGTCCCATCTTAAGGAGCCTAACTTGAATGCCAAGACACTTCACACACATTGGCCTCTTTCTTCCTTTCTTGAAAATACAATGCAATCACTGATATCAAGATCATATTTTCTAACCCCTCTGTTAGAACATATGACCTGATAATAATATTTTATTCCATTTAAGTCTGCCTAGAGATAGTCTAACAAAGTCAATGTATACACCAACATGTTGGAGTTTGTGATGTCTCAATCTTCAATGGAATAATAAGATTGGATAGTTGAATTAAAGCCTATCTGAAATTCTAGAGTAAATTGTCGTTCCATGTGTGCAATCACTAACAACAATCCTCCAATATTAAGTCATTCTATGCGAATGAACTCACAGCCTGTATAGTAACTTACAGATAAAAATGCATATTACTAGAACCAGTATATATATAAACACTAGTAGCAGAAAATAAATGCTTTGGTGTTGTTCTTACTACATATCCCTTGCAAGTTAGTTCCACATTTCTTCATACACTAAGCCTGTACTCATTATTTTTAGTGTGTATGTTATTTAGACTATAACTTAGCATTAACTACATCTACTTTGCTTTATTTTAGATATCAGGAACCATTACAAGTTCAAACATAAAATTGTTATATATTCCGAATGAAATATTGTACCTGTTTAGAAATTCATTTTACACAATATTAACTTTAGCTATGTTCTGTGTTAGTTTGTTTCACTCTAGTATTCAGAGGCACCAAGTTCATTCTGCATGTAATTTCAGGTCAATGCAGGCTGTTTAATTAGCAACTAGTTGAACTAATGGAATTGCAGAGCAATTCCTCTCTGACAGTTTTAACAACTATAGTATCTCATACAGAGTTGCCTCACAGAAATGTGACTGATAGTATCTGGCTCAATTTGCACCCAATGCAAAAAGGGCAACTAGCCTTCCAACTTGCACTTTCCCTCAGTGATGGGGCCTCACCACCTGATGAGACTGTGCATTTTATGATTTGACAGCTTCAGATTTTAGACATGCTATAGAGTTTAAATATTTAAAGTTTAGCATATTTCTTTGCAATGTACTCTTATAGCACAAATAAAATAATCTATTAAAATAATTAAAATGATTTAAGCTAGGCACCATGGCTCATGCCTGTAATGCCAATGCTTAGGAGGCCAAGATGAGAGGATGCTTAAGCCTGGGAGGTCAAGGATGTAGTAAGCTATGATTGCACCACTGCACTCCAGCCTGGGTGACAGAGCAAGACCTCATCTCTCAAAAAAATACATATTAACTTACTTGTACATGTAGAGTAAATGTGTATGGGAGAACATAAGCTGTATCAACAGAGGTTAACCTCTGTGTCTGGTCCAGAAAGGCAATATAGTGATAACCACCCCCATTATTAACACCAGTAGGCACTTCCCTTTCTACCCTATTTCAAGGGTCCATGCTTAAATCCCAATACTTTCAACCTTAAATATCACGTGTTTGACCCTAAATACTTGATTATTGTTTTCCACCACTTTATAGATAAGTGAATTGCCTCACCCCACATCCTTGCTCTCAGTTTGGTGGCATAACCTCATTTTTGGATTTGTTCTTACTTCAAGATTAAAATTTGCAATTATTGACACTCCAACGTGTCTTTGCTTTCATTGGTCCAACTCCTGATTCTGCACGAGAAACT
Source organism: Piliocolobus tephrosceles (assembly GCF_002776525.5). Lineage (NCBI taxonomy): Eukaryota > Metazoa > Chordata > Mammalia > Primates > Cercopithecidae > Piliocolobus > Piliocolobus tephrosceles. The sequence continues at coordinate 121,039,089 of NC_045442.1, read as the reverse complement.
CAAAACCTTTTATTATCTATTTATACCTGTAATCTATTAATGGCTGTGGATCCAAAGTACAGCTTCAAGGAAATATTCAGCCCATATGAGGGGGCAACAAGAGGCATAGAAGGGTGAAATCAGCTACATGAGCCGTGGTCAAAGATGAATGATGGTGGACAGCCTACTCTCACTGCTTTCAATTAAATTTTCTCCTTAAGTGAGCAAACTTTCAATTGGAATTATGTAGAAGAAAAAAGTGGTGTATATGGAAGGTGATGTGTGCTTCTCATGCTAATTAGATGCCCTCAATATTTCTTAGCTGGAACTTCAGTTTCAGAAATAAAGATCAAGACACACCACTTCCCAACAAGTCCCACTGAGGAGTGCGTGGACCTGAAGCAGGTAGGAGTCTCAGGAGATCATTATCTGGCTGGATGTGCTTTGAGAAGAATGTCTGTGGCAGAGATCTAAGGAGCTCACAAAATTCAAAGTAAAGCGTTTGGATCTCTAGTCAAAAAATTCTGACAAATCCTGCAAGGTGCAGAGGCAAGAATTACAAAGGTCCCATTTCGCAGCTTCACCTGCCAAGCCCCCTGCAGAACTCCCATTGGTTTCAAAGACATTCCAGGCTTGGATCAGCTCTGTGGGGCATGGATCAGCTGGACGAGAAATGGACCAGACACATGAAGAGAGAAGGGCTGAATGAGAAAACAAAGTTCTATGGAAGAATTTTAGGACGAAAGAGCACTCCTTTAAGATAATACTTTTAATGATAACAGGACAGTACCAAAATTGGAAATAACCAGAGATTTTAAGTGAATTATCAGACAATCATAAATAGACAGCTGATAGAATTCTGCAGGTAAGATCATTAAATTCTTCAAGTAATGATTTCAAAATTGTATTCCTCTTTGATAGAAGAAACGTTTATTTTATTTTTTATTTTATTTTACTTTATGTTCCAGGATGCATGTGCAAGATGTGCAGGTGTGTTACATAGGTAAATGGAGCAATCCATTCTTCATGCCCACAGGAGTGCTAATGCAGCTGACAGAAGCATCCAACATATTTATGAAACATGTTTGTCAGACATGCTATGTCATATAAGATGGATATATATGATTATGTAGTATAGACAAGATGGGCATTTTTCATAAAATATTTAAACTGAGGAAAACATGTAGAAGCAGGATAGTGAATGCAACCAGAAATCCATTTAAAAATGGGTTTTTCTTATCAGAAACAAAACACTGATGACTATTTTTCATCACAGAGACCATAGTGAGAGATACCTCATTATCCAAATCCATTTAGAGCATAAGAAGAGCATTGAAAGACTGACTTTGGGGGGGGGGGGGGGGGGGGTAATACGTATTCACAAGAAGACTTTGGAGAATAGACATATCTTTCCTCTATAAGTCCTAATTATTAACTCTTCCCATTTAGGTATTGGATTATGTGGAACTCTTGTGGACACTTTGACATAGGAATCTAGTTTAATTTTCTTTATGTGGGTACTCATTTATCCCAAATGCTTATTAAATGACTTTTTCCTAATACACAATATTCAATCTCACATAAGTCCCTGCCTATGCTTGGGTTCCCTAATGAGTGTCATTTTTTTTTTCTTTCTGTTTACCTATGCCTATGTTAATACCAAGCTACCTTAGTTGCTACAGATAAAAAGAAGACATTGCTCTATGGTAGTAACCCTCATACACACCTTTCTCTTTTTCAAAATTGGATTGTATTTGCTTTGTCAAGCAAATTTGAGATCAGGTGTTTAATCCTACTGAAACTGTTAATTTTAACTTAAAATACATTTAAATTATAGAACAACTTGGAGAGAATTTACGTCTTTAGTTGTCTCATCTATTAACACAGAATCAGAAGAAAATTTCCAAAGACTAAACAGCACATTTCCTCAGCTGCCAGTGTCTGCACCAGAACACTCTTGGTGTTGATGACTCTTCATGCTCCCATCTGAAGCCAGTCTTGGGCCTCCTGCACTCAGTTGCCATCTATTTTCACCTTCACAGGAACATCTTTCTATTCAACCTAAGCTGATTTTTAAAAGAAAAAATAAGAACAATTTCTGTACTGTTCTTTTGCATCCATGTTTAACTTCTATCAGACTATTCCCATCAGCACACAAATATGACGCGATTTCTGCCATCTTAAAATATACTTCTCTTGACCCTATTTATTTTTCCAGCTACCATTCCAGTTCTCTAGTTCCCTAGGCCCACAAAAGTATCTGAAGCATTGTTTTTACTCCACTTCCTGTCCTTCTAATCATCTCTAAATGCCCTTGAATCAGCTTTTCACAACACTTCACTAATACTGCTCTTGTCAATATGACCAATGACCTCCACATTGAAAAACCAAATTGCAGGTTTGTTTCTCTGGGAAATGATCCAATCCACCTCATTTTTCAAAGGTATTGGTATATAATTAAGTATCATATAATCTTACAGCCTTCTCAGTGTTTCTAACATATAGAGGAAATGATTATGCCTTTGGTTTCCACCTTGTACTTTTGGGAGTTTTTCTGGGGGGAGTCGGGGGGTGGTAGACAAGGATTCTTTCTGCTGTTTTGTCTTCCTTTCTTTTCAAAGAACCAACTTATTTTCAGTTTCTGTTCAATTCTCAATTTTCATGTGTCAGATTATTCCTGTCAGTATACAGATATAGTTCTATTTCTACCATTTTTGATCCATTTAATTTTATGAGGCCAGTGTAACAATCCTAGATGGTATAGCACACTGCCTTCCTGACTAGTCATTGATTGCCTCCTTGACTTGAGTGTTGGCAGCTAAGTTTTCAGCTGGGTCCCTCCATGGGAATTTCTAGTGGCCTAAGAGAGCTGCAATCTCTCCAAGGTCATACCAACCCAGGGCAACCTTGTACAAAGGCTGGTCTCTTCGGGATATAAATGCCCATCCCTCTGGCCTTACAAACAATGCTGAGGGGTCATCCAGGCTCTCAGACTCCTTCAGATCATCCGTGGCCTCTGTTGTGCTACAACACAATGAAACTGTCTTCACTCCCCTAGAGAAGTTGTTTGCCTGCAAGCAAATCTGTCTGTCTTTTTCTCAGGAAACCTAATCTAAAGCAATCTTGATACCAAAGCCTGAAAATGACATTACAAAAGTATCACAAGTCATTATCTCTCATGGGTATGAGTACAAAAATCCTAACAAGACAGAAAATATATTCTGGCAATACGTAATGGGGATAACCCATCTTGATCCACGTAGGCTTATTTCAAGCAATTTATTTAATGTTTGAAAATCAATCCATGTAATTTACCACATTCAAACACAAAAATATCATTTCAATGTATAAGAAAAGACACTGATTAAAATTTAACATTCAGTTAGGCCAAAACCTGTTGGCAAACCAGCGAACAACCTGAAGTCTTTAATCTGATGGAGAGAATCTATAAAGTTCTGTAGCAAACATAATATTAGTAGTGGAATATTAAAGAAATTTCCCTGTTTGTGAATGAGAAAAAGATGTTTATCCTAGCTTTATTCATTTTTATCCTCTAGGTCCAAGCAAGTACAAGACGAGAAGAGAAATAAAAGAGGGGCAAAAGGGAGGGGATATAGTATGTTTTGCAGCCAGGCATGGTGACTCACACACCTGTAATTCCGGCACTTTGGGAGGCTGAGGTGGGAGGATCTCTTGAGCCCAGGAATTCCAGACTAGCCTGGGCAACACAGGGAGACCCTGTCTCTAACTATGCATATAAATATATGTAAATACATTAAGTGACTTTTTCCTAGTAATATACAATATTCACTCTCATATGAAATCCCTGTATATGCTTGAGTTCTCTACTGTCATTTTTTCCTATTTATGCTGATGCTAATATATATGCACACATACATATTTTGCAGATTATAAGTTTTACATGTAAAATCTACAAATGAAATATTAGGATTAATGAGTAAAATTGGCAAGGTTATTAGATATAAGGCCAATATGTAAGAACTAACTATAGTTTTATATACCAACAATACAAACCTTTTTAAAGATACTGTGTATAATAGCTCCAGAAAAATCAAACAAGCACAAAATAGTTGCAAGAATTTTCCACTAAAATTACAAAGCATTACTAAGAACAGTTAAAGATCTAAATCTCGAGTAAATGTTTGTGGATTAGAAGTCTCAATATCTCAATTTCTTTTCAAATTGATCTATAGATTCTATGCAATTCTAATCAGTCCCACATTATTCTAATCTCTCTTTATGCAGAAATTGATAAGCTTACTCTAAAATTTATGTAGATGTACACAGGGCTAAGAATAGCCAAGATAATCTCAAAAGATAAATCCAAAAGTTCCTTACTAACACTGAACTTCAGTCAATAAGACAGTCTACTACTGGTGAAAGTTCAGATACCTAACAAATGGAACAAAACAGAATTCGTAAGATGACATATACATATACATACACACACACACAGTCAACTGACCTGTGGCAGAGTTTGCACCACAATGTAGCAGGAAAAGGATAATCTTTGCAATAAGTGGTTATGGGTTAGCCAAATATCTTTATCAAGGAAAAATCATGAACCCTACATCCTACTATGCAAAAATATCAATTAGATGGAGGTGCATCTAAGTGAGACATTTACATTCCAAAAGAAAATCAAGGAGAACCTAGTCATGATCCTGATACAAGCAAATACTTCGCAATCAAGTCACACACAGCATTAGCCCTGGAGGAAAACATTGGGGACATTGAGCTTTATTAAAATTAAGAGCTTCGGCCGGTCACGGTGGCTCAAGCCTGTAATCCCAGCACTTTGGGAGGCTGAGATGGGCGGATCACGAGGTCAGGAGATCGAGACCATTCTGGCTAACACGGTGAAACCCCGTCTCTACTAAAAAAAAAAATACAAAAAATTAGCCAGGCGAGGTGGCGGGCTCCTGTAGCCCCAGCTACTCCGGAGGCTGAGGCAGGAGAATGGCGGGAACCCGGGAGGCGGAGCTTGCAGTGAGCTGAGATCCGGCCACTGCACTCCAGCCTGGGTGACAGCGAGACTCCGTCTCAAAAAAAAAAAACAACAAAAAACTGTCGTCCATCAAAAGACAACAGAGTGTGTAAGATGGCCAACTAGAGTGAGGCACAGTCGATCCTCCTCATTGCATATTCTGAACTTGTGATTTCACCTACTTGCTAAAATTTATTTGTAATCCCAAAATCAGTAGAGCACTTTCAGTCATTCACAGACTTATGCAGAGCAGCAAAATATTTGAGTCGCCCAACACATATGTTTCCATGTGAGGCCGAACAGGGCGTCATATGCTCCTCCTTCTGTGGGCTCTTGTTCTGTAAGCAAGTGCCCTTTGTGTAATATATTTAGTGCTACATCTTTTGAATTCTGGGGCTTTTTATTGGATATTTTGCTGTTGTCAATGACCAAGTGTAGAACTCTCTAGGATTCCTAAGCTCTACAGGGTTGTGATGTGACTTACGGAGAAAGTACACGTTTTGGATAAGCTTCCTTTAGGCATGAGTTGTGTCATTAGCAGTGATTTCAATATTAATGAATCAACAATGCATATCAAGTTAGGCGCCTTGAAGCAGAAAACAAGGCTATGCATTGATCAGTTGACAAAAAAGGTTACCAGAGGCTTATAGTAACCTAACCCTGTATTTCCATGCAGAAAAATGGTTCTGTATTTGCCAGTGTTCACGGTAACTTTATGGACCGTAACTACCGCACATGATGACAATCAACCATACTTGCAATACGTACACTTTATAGGTGACTCATATCCAGAATTTATAAAGAATTCTTACGAAACAATGAGAAAATGAGACAGTCACATATAAACATGGGCAAAAGAGTAAACAGGTACTTCATGGAAAGGAAAATCCAAATAGCCAGTGAACTGATGGGATGGCAGACTTTGATATGTGTCTCATCTCTGTCCTGTCCCTCAATGTCACTCACAAAAATCGTAATCTACAATTTGGATAAGATACCTTTAACTTTCAATCTGGCAAGCTCCCCATGCAAATATATTCTTATAGTTTCCTCTACAAACAAGGGAGCGGCTATGCCTGATAAAGTATCAACTGTTATGATAGAATAAACACACAGCTACAGTTATCCAAAGTTAAATATCACAAGGCCATATTTTAGTTATCAAGCTATAAAAAAGTTTGAGAGTAATGTTCGGGATACACATAATAACTAGATATGTAGGGTTTTAATAGATGGTGTTGGTGTTTTCTGAGAAAATGTTAATGATAAAATCTTGTAGAAAAAATAAGCTGAAAGATTTTAATATTATCTGATTCCACTCAGACAACATTTGTTAGGGTCTCTTTGGATCTGCTATTTGTCTTCCACTGCTGTGGCTTTGCTCATGCGTTTGCCTGCATGCTACCACCCACTGCAATACTGACCATTATTTCTGCTAAGCTAAAAGTATTGCCACTCCTTTGAAGTTTGTTCTGGTTTCTCCTCTAGGAGTAATCCCTGTTGCTTCTGAGCTCCCACCGTACTGTCCAGACTTTGAGCCCTTTCTGCTCTGCAATGTATTCATTTGTGTTTATTCTATCTTCCACGCTAGATTACAAATTCTGCCCAAGGTACAAACAATCCAGACTACCTATTTAAATTCTCTTGGTACCTACCTCTCAAAGTGACTTCAAAGTTGAGCTGTGTTTAATAAATGCTTCAAGAACATCTGATACATTTTGACAGTGTCCCCACCCGATCTCATCTTGAATTGTAGACAGTCCCCATGTGTCATGGGAGGGACCTGGTAGCAGGTAATTGAATCATGGGGGCGGGTCTTTCCAAGGGTGTTCTCGTGATAGTGAATAAGTCTCATGTGATCTGAAGGTTTTACAAAAGGCAGTTCCCCTGCACAGGCTCTCTTACCTGCTGCCATGTAAGATGTGGTTTTGCTCCTCCTTCACCTCCTACCATGATTGTGAGGCCTCCCCAGCCATGCAGAACTGTGAGTCCATTGAACCTCTTTTTCTTTATAAATTACCCAGTCTCAGGTATTTCTTCATAGCAGTATGAAAATTGACTAATACAACAAATACTTGCTCTATAAAATCAGTTTTAATCATCATTCTCTAGAGAATGAAAAATAACCAAAAGAAAATAGAGAATAAGTAGGATAGAAACAAAACTCCAGCAGAAGAAAATACGTAAAGCAAAACTATCAAAAACACTTAAAGACCATGTGTGATCAGGTAAAGAAAAGTCCCTTTACTTCCACATTCAGTTCTTCCCATCCCACCTGTTTCTAGTTTTCCTTGTTTGGTCTTCACCTTTCACTCTACCTGTCTACCAAAATCAGCTTTCCCTACCCCTTACCACCCAGCTGGTTTGGGCTGATGCCAGGCCAGAGCTCATCCTTATCGCAGTAGTAGCTGGACCTCTGGCTTCCCCAGCTTTTATCACTTGCCCCCTGCCAAGAAGCTTAGTGCAACACTAACTCCAAAGTACCCCACCAGTGTGCTCAGAGACAACAGAAACCTTCCGACTACCTTCAAGGAGGCAGCCTTTCTTTATAATTTTGACAGCCAATTGAAAAACGATTCTAGGTACCACATCACTACCTGACAAAAATAGGTCTAACTTGGAAAAGTCAGTTCATTATTTACTTCTGAGATCAACCTCTGAAAAAATAATTGGACATTCAGAGCAATCAGAGTCAAATTTATTCTGCTTATCCCCATAGATTAACACTTTAATATTAGGCATATATCAATAAATATCTTTTCAGAGACTTTAGAATTTAAACTGGATAGATCACTGGTCTACAATATAGAAAATGTTTAAAAACCATAGCACCTGGTGGAGTCCCTAAGGCAAAAGGGTGATTGTGGGTGAAGCTTTAAGCAATATCTTTGCCCTCAATCTTGGGAGAATCCTTTGTCCCATGCTCTAGAGACACCTGTGTCATCATGGTAGCAGCTAGAAATATGGTACCCTGTGTCTCCACCACATCACTTCCTGGACCCTGTGGGTCCCAGGAGAGACTAGTTAGAGCCTCTTGCTGCAAACAAAGGAAACGTCAAAGGAAATGACAGAACACAGAGGGTGAATGAATTCATGGAGACATCCAAATTACTTTAGGCCCAAGGCCTCAGAGCCGGGCACGGTGGCTCAAGCCTGTAATCCCAGCACTTTGGGAGGCCGAGACGGACGGATCACGAGGTCAGGAGATCAAGACCATCCTGGCTAACACAGTGAAACCCCGTCTCTACTAAAAATACAAAAAACTAGCCAGGCGAAGTGGCGGGCGCCTATAGTCCCAGCTACTCCAGAGGCTGAGGCAGGAGAATGGCGTAAAACCGGGAGACGGAGCTTGCAGTGAGCTGAGATCTGGCCACTGCACTCCAGCCCGGGCGACAGAGCAAGACTCCGTCTCAAAAAAAAAAAAAAAAAAAAAAAATTCGGCCTTACCTAATCAATGCCATAAGTGCCATAAGTGGATAAAGTATACATCTGATTAAAGATTCATCATCATCACCGTAATTCCTACATCATCAAAAGCCCGGAGTGGATAGCTGCAGAGCTAGGCCCCAGTGGCCGGCTCAGAGGAGAAGCAGGAAGACACACACCAAGCCTTCCTCCCGGCTGCCCAGATCTGTGCCTCTAATTGCCTGCTGGAAGGTTGTCTCAGATTGTCCCTGGAGTGCGAAGTTGTAAACTTTTAACTGAAAAGGTCCAAAACGAACTTGTTTTCACCTACAAAGAGGCCCTTAATCTCTTATTTCATTCCTTTCCTTGTTAGTGGCACCAACATTCGTCAAGGTAGGACTTGAGAACGGCTCTAGACGCCTCCCTGTCCCCACCTTCAGGTCTGTAAATACTCACCAGGTTCTTCAGGCTGTGTTAGCTAAATAGCTCTTCAATTCCCAGCTGCCTCCATTTTAGTCATGTCTTAGTCATCCTCTAATTCATTTTCCACATTTTAACTCATAATCATTTCTGTTGCTAACTTACCCAAACCATCGCATAACTTCCCATTGCCCCTAGGATAAAATCTAGACCTTCTAATCAAATAAGCTAAAGTCTATCATGTGAGTCCAAGCATTACTTCCTGCTAATCTTCACTATTTTATCTTTTATGCTTTATTGGTGCTACACTACTTTCATTTCCCTACATGGATCAAATAGCACATATTCCAGTCCTTTCTTTTTACTTGCTTTCCTTCCACTTGAAATATAATTTCCCTTCCTTTTGCTTCCCCTATCCCTTTCTAAGGAACTTCAACTCAGCCCTGAGCCTAGCACAGGTGACAGCCCGCTAAGGGATGCCCCAAACCCTGTATCTTCTTGCCTTGCTACCTGTTAACTTGGTCATTCTTTCTTGTTGCACGTAGTCTGCTGTGCTTGGATTGTGTGCCAGTCTCCTCATCTGTGTATGAAATTATTTACTAGAAGCCAGGGACCAACTTGTCTTCTGTTTATCACTAGTGCCTCGCAGTCCCTGACCTGTGATAGGTGCAGAATAAACATTTTAGGCTGAGTGGGGTTGAAGTGAATGACAATCCGGTTGCTGAGGCAGTGCATGAAATAAAAAGATTCAAATGCAAAGTGCCAAATGAGAGCTTACAGTGACTCAAAAGAACAATTACTCTGGGCTAGGGAGGGGTTGGATGAGGCCGAACATTGGATAGAATCAGCATTGTGTTGCATGGGCTTTTATGTTCCTTTCAGTCTTCACAGAGCTACAGTAAGTGGGGGGAAGTGGTTGATTTGAAAGTTTCAGGGTGGAAACAGCAGGCCTCTCTTCTGGTGCGTAATGTGTCTCTTAAAGCACGTGCAAAGTCAAGCATGGAGCAGGCTTTTATGTGAATAAACAAAATAATTAATATCCCTGACCAGGGTATTTTTCTGTAGTTTATCAGTATCCAGAGTTAATCTAAAGAAAGTAAGTAGGTTCTCTTTTTGCACTGTTAAACCATAAGTGTCTACCAGAATAACTGCTGCCAGGCTCCAGCGTCAGCCTGTAAGACAGGTGGCCGCTTCTATCCATAGAGCATTAAGAGACACCTTTCTGGCAGTTTTGGAAAAGCACTATGTCCCTGTTTCCAGACTTCAAGGTTTAAATAATACTAAGCTCCAATTTCAGAGCTTCCTGCTAAAAAAATAATTTTTAATTACGAAGAAAGTTACACCTTTATGGTATATAACTGCTTTCAAATATATAATCATTGTAGAATGGCTAAATTGAGCCACTAACATATGCATTACCTCACATGCCTATTTTTTGTGATGAGAATATTAAAATCTTAGCGATTCACAAGAAGATAATACATTGTTATTAACTATAGTCACCGTGTTGTGTAATAGATCTCTTAAATCTTACTTCTTCTAACTGAAATTGTATTTGACCAACACCTCCCCACCTCTCCCTCCAGCCTACTGCTAGTCCCTGGTAACCATTATTCTACTCTCTGATGAGTTCAACTGTTATAGATTCTACATATAAGTGAGATCATGAGGCATTTGTCTTTTTGTGTTTGGTTTATTCTACTCAGCACAGTACCTCCCAGGTTCATCCATGTTGTCAAGAATGACAGAATTGACCACGTGCAGTGGCTAACATCAATTATGCCAACACTTTGGGAAGCCGAGACAGGAGGATCGCTTGAGTTCAGGAGTTCCAGACCAACCTTGGCAACATAGGGAGGTCGTGTTTCTATAAAAAATAAAAAACAAAAAAATCAGCTGGGCGTGGTGGTTCATGCCCATAGTCTCAGCTACTCGGGAAGCTGAGGCAGGAGGATCACTTGTGCCTAGGAGGTCAAGGTTGCAGTGAGCTTTGATCACACCACTGCCCTCTAGCCTGAGTGACAGAGTTAAGACCCTGTCTCAAAAAAAAAAAAAAATTCCTTCTTCTTTTTTTTTTTTTTAAAGGAAGGAGTGTAAGTAGTATACCATCATGTGTATAGAGCACACTTCCTCCATCTGTCGATGGACACAGGTTGATTCCCTATCTTGGCTATTATAAATAGTGCTACCATTATGTGGGAGCGCAGACACCCCTTTGACACATGGATTTCAGTTCCTTTGGATAGTGGGATTGCAGATAGTTCCATTCTTCATATCTTGGGAAACCCCCACAGTGTTTGCCACAATGACTGTATTAATGGACGTTTAAACCAACAGCGTGGAAGAGTTCTGTTCTCTGCATTCTTGCCAACACCCAATATCTGTTGTCTTCTTGATAATAATCTTTCAAAGTGGGGTGAGGTAATATCTTATTGTGACTTTAATTTGCATTTCCCCAATGATTAGTGACTTTAAACATTTTTTTCATATGCCTGTTGGCCATTTGTACATATTCTTCTAAGAAATGCCTATTCAGATCCTTTGCCCATGTTAATTGGGCTGTTTTCTTACTGTTGAATTCTTTATTTTAGATGTTAACCCATTATCAAATGTATGGTTTCCAAACATTTTCTCCCATTCTACAGGTTGTCTCTTCACTCTGTTGACTGTCTCTTTTGCTGTGTAGAAACTTTTAGTTTGATGTAACCCCATTTGTCTATGTTTGCTTTTATTGACTATGCTTTTGGGGTCCCTTTTTAAAAAACTAATTGCCCAGATCAACGTCATGGAGTTTGGCCCCAGTGTTTTCTTCTAGGAGTTACTGTACTACTTCGTGCAAATTTTGATACCTATCAACCCATAATGATGATTCCTTCAGGGACTCTCTCTCTCTCAACTATGTCTCTCTTTCAGCCATGTGAAAATATCATAGATGTCAGCCAGGCCAGCAGGCTGCTCCCAGTTATTTGAGGAAACTAGAGATTCTGAACATTTTAAATGGATCCAATGCCCTTCTCACATCTCACAACTTCTAAGCTTTATACATATCACAGGAAGTCCACTAATTCCTGAAATAGGATGAGGAAAGATGTCCGTCATTCTCAGTCACTCCACGGTGGGCTTGGGTCATAATTGCCAGACCCTGTCAATCCTTTTGAACAAACTTTTGACTGCCTAGATGAAGTTCCCCAACTGTTTTTATGGCTCCACTGCAGATCTGTGCTTGACTTCAGCAGGGAGAGGAAGTGGGAGGATGTGAACTTTTAACAAGGAGGAGAGATTGCTTCTGATCATGAGAAAACCATAGAAACAAAGTTTACGTCTGATTCAGCACACTCCAGCCCCTAATCCCTAGAGGTTTGAATTAGGGGTCATTACACACCAGGAAAGCGGAACGAAGGCTTGATGGCCCACACACGTGGTCCCCCAGCATCCCAGTTTTGGCCTTCCAGAACTGCCAGCAGCCATAACACCTACACTGTCAAAAACCCCACTGTTATCTTGACTGAAGTCAGATTTTCCTTCCAGAAAAGGAAGGAAACCACTTCTCTCATGCAGAGCCTCATTAGAAAGTCTGAATATTCATTCCTTTCATGAACCCTCATAACTCATTTCTCCTGAAGAAAGGTTGCTTAGGAGCGCTGATACCTATTATAGGAAGTCGTGAGTTGTGTAAAAGAAGTAATGGGCTCTTTGTAGACAGATTTACTAACGATAGTTCCTCCTGTCTGCAAAGCCTCCTTACATCATTCCTCAAAGCTGCCAGTGTAACATGGACTTGGGAAGCCCTCTTTTCTGCCAGGTAACTTGGTCTCATAGTCCTCAGCTGGGGGGATGGAGGCTTGTTGACCACTGCCATCATCTGCAGTGACTCCACTCGTAATTTTTCATTCTCTAGGAGTAGGGGCAGTGGATTTTCCTTTCTGTGAGAACCATGCAAGATGACCAAGAAAAGAAGTGCCCCCGCCTTTACCCAAAAATAACCCGCTGTTCCAGTCTTGCTCACCAAACACAAAACATCCAATAGACGGACATAGTTTTCTACGCAACAGTCAAGGAGCCCAGGAGTTCGAGAGCAGCCTGGGCAAGATAGCAAGTCCCCAACTCTACAAAAAGTTAAAAAAATAAAATAGTTTGGCAGGGTTGTGCGTGACTGGAGTCCCAGCCACTCAGGAGGCTAAGGCAGGAGGATCACTTGAGCCCAGGAGTTCATGATTGCAGTGAGCTAGGATTACACCACTGCACTCCAGCCTGGGCAACAGGGTGAGACCCTGTCTCAACAAATAAGTAAATTAGATATACTTGACTGTGTTTTGAAAATATACAGGGTAAGAAATATATAATTTATATAATCTTAATGGATATATAGAGAGTTATATTTCCTGGCTAACTAAACTTGTATTTAGCTTATTTATTCCTAAGCATCAGAAAGGGACCATGTAGAGTTAGGCATTCTATGAAAGGTGTTCCCTTTCTAGATCCAAAGAAGAGTGTTTATAAATGTTCCTCCTCTCCCGTAAGACTCTGCCTCCCGCCGCCCCTCAGGCCTGTGTTTCAGAGTTCAGGGGCCCCCTTTTGCTTTCCATGCCCAGCTCAGGTTCCGCTGCAGCCAGGCCTGTACTGGTTAAGTCCTTAGCTGAGCTGAGGCGTCGGTGCACCTCAGCAAGGCCAGCGATGCTTTTCCCCAGATAGCACAACCTGGTCTCACTTGGCGAAAGATTATCACTCTTGTTAGGATGACTCCAGCTTCTGAAAACAAAAACCACAACAGTATTGTTTTAAGGAATACTGATTCTTCTCTGGGCCCGTCTTACCTTGGAAGAACCATCACGTGACTATCCATGTCTTCCTCATCCTTCAATTGCAAGCATGGGCTCGGATGAGGTTATTTTTGTGCCACACACAGCTTACCTCCTGTATCAGTCCATTCTCATGTTGCTGTAAAGAAATACTGGAGACTAGGTAATTTATTTATTTAGTTATTTTTAAAGGCTTAATTGGCTCACCGTTCTGTAGGCTAGAAAGAAAGCATAGTGGTATCTTCTGGGGAGGCTTTGGGGAGCTTCCAATAAAGGCAGAAGGCAAAGGGGAGTGAGCTTCTTACATGGCAGGAACAGGAGCAAGAGAGAGCAAGACAGGAGGTGCTGCATATGTATGTATGTGTGCGTATTTTTTTTTTTTTTTTTTTTTTTTTTTGAGGTGGAGTCCCGCTCTGTTGCCGGCTGGAGTGCTGTGGCCGGATCTCGGCTCACTGCAAGCTCCGCCTCCCGGGTTTACACCATTCTCCTGCCGCAGCGCCCTGAGTAGCTGGGACTACAGGCTTGCGCCACCATGCCCGGCTCATTTTTGTATTTTTACTAGAGACGGGGTTTCACCATGTTGGCCAGGCTGGTCTCGAACTCCTGACCTTGGGCAATCTGCCCACCTTGGCCTCCCAGCTACTATGCCCAGCTGGTGCTACACATTTTTAAACAACCAGATCTTGTGAGAACTTGCTATCATGAAAAATAGCACCAAGGGGATGGTGCTAAGCCATTCATGAAAGACCGCTAGCATGAACTCATTACCTCTACCAGGCCCCACCTCCAGCACTGGGGATTATGATTTAACAGGTTTGGGTGGGGAACACAGATCCAAAGCATATCACTTCCATTCCCACACCATTCCCAGTTAAAGAGAAAAAAAAGCTTATGTTATTCTACCATGTTAATTTAGTACAAAAGAGATTTTTCAGAAATTTCTAATAGATGTGTCTAAAGAATGTATTGAAGGAGTGAATAGATCTGAGGTCACTGCATAAACCATGGAACAAGTGCAAAACTTTCTGCTAAAAGCCATGTAGGATTGGGGATTTTAGCTAAGATTCCTCCTTAGGAGGGGACATTGAATGTACATAGTCACAGACATGAGCAAGCTAATATAGAAGAGCTCAGGATAGAGTCTCTGTAAGCTGGGATGGATCCAATTGCCCAGGAAAATGTTGATCTCCAGGCCAACAGGAAATCAGAGTAATTGCTATCATTTAATTTAAAAACGTAAATCCTTGACTAGCGGGGATAAGAGTGTAATGTAATAGTAGGGAATGGGTTGCAGCTATTTTCCTTGGAAGAAATGCATAGCATGAAAGTGTTAAAAACTAACTTTACCTTTACTTACATATTTAAATTTAATTATATATTCATTTGTATTTAGAAAAATGACACAATGCCACTATTATTACCTCCAACTTGTTAAAATATCCTAATAATGAACTGGAAATAGAAAGTGAAGATGGGCTATCTGGAAATGGATCAGCTATAGAATTTCATGGAACTTTCTGGGAAAGGCTAGATTTTTGTCCAGATTCTGTGGCAAAAAGGGTCATTTGCTTAGTCCTCAATACAAACCAAGAACACCACTTTGGAAAGCAAATGATGCTTTTGCAAAATACTCTGAACTCTTTCTGATCTTGAAGGTACCACTTTGAAGAATAGAGGACACAAGGATACAAGTTTTATTTTCCCCAAGGTTAGAAAAAAGTTTCCAAAGTTAACCATTTTGAATTGTGAATGTAATGTACAGCATGTAACACACAGCATGTTTGTGAAAGTTGACCTTATCATAGGCAGTAACACTATTTCGCCACAGAATCTGGACAAAAATCTAGCATTTCTCAGAAATGTTCCATGAAATTCCATAGCTGATCCACTTCCAGATAGCCCATCTTCACTTTTTATTTCCAGTTCTTTATTATTAGGATATTTTAACAAGTTGGAGGTAATAATAGTAGCATTGTGTCATTTTTTCTAAACACAAATGAATATATAATTAAATTTAAATACATAAGTAAATATAAAGTTAGTTTTTAAAAGTGTTCCTCTGGCCTTTCATTTATTGATTTAATAGATGCTCATGGAATATCTTTAATGCTCAAGGTCGACATCAGGGTGATGGGATGGTGTAAAGAGTATGAGTAAGCAAAAAGGAGAGACACTGGCCCCGCTTGCAAGCCTTTTGCAACACAGATGCAATTAGAGGGAAACACATGAAGAATGACATATGAGTCAGAATGCCATAGGTATTGAGAAAGGCACACAAAATAATGCTATAGGTTTTAGAGGATAAGTCATTCATATCTAATAAGTGAAACTAAATAGGACTCAGGATATTGCATTTGAATTAGGTTTCAACTGTTACCTGGGGTATATTGGGAAAGTGTAGCTACCTAGAAGGGGTGAAAAGAGGCTAATTCAGGAAAGTGTCGAGTAATTCCACAGGTCCTCACAGTCCACACAACTACCCCCATGAAATTCTGTATGGAATTTTTCTGTGGGGAAAGTCCCTAGCTTTCACCAAACGTTCAAAAAGACTCTACATCCCCAAAATGCTGAGAAATCCTCTGCTGTAGATGATATTCTGGGAGTAACAAGAAATGCAGGTTGTTTAATATGTAATACACATTTTACCCTAAAAACAATTAAGGTATAAAATCATCAAATAGTAAACAAAGGAAATAATTTTAACCTCTGCATTTTGTAAATGAGAAAAAGGGACTCTGGGAAGTGAGGGATCTTGATTATAACCACTGAGCTCATTCCTAGATAAAGCTAACTAGATAAGGCTAAGTTTTAGGGAGCCTTTCTTTAAAATATGTGAAGAATGGAGTTTATTTACTAGGCAGTAGGGAGTCATTAAATCATTTTGTACAAGGAGCATGTATAAAAGATCTGCCTGGAAGAACTGTTCATTAGATTGGAGAGGGAAGAGTCTAGACTAAAGGCCAATTGGAATTCATTACAATGACTCAAAGCAGAATTAATGATGGTCTAAATCAGAAACGTGCTAGAGGAAACGAAGCTGAGACACAGGTTGAGAATTTCTTATCTAAAATGCATAAGACCAGAAGTTTTAGGATTCTTGGAATATTTGCATTATACTTTCTCACCCATTGAACATCCCAATCCCAGAATCTGATATCCAAAATACAAAATGTTCCAATTAATATTTTGAGTGTCATGTCAGTGCTCAGAAACGGTTCAGATTTTGGAGAATTTCACATGACAGTTTTGAACTGGGAATAATCAACCTGTAATGTATTCAAAAACCTTATTAAAGGCAAAAGTCACAGGATTCAGAATGGAATAGGTAGGAACAGCGAAGAGAGGCAGGTGTCAAAGACAACTCACAGATTTAAAGTGATGGAAACTGGGAGGATGTTGCTGAAATAGGTACAAGTTTCAGGAGGAAGGTAATATTTTAATTTGGGATATGGATAGTTTGATTAACAAAGAAAATCGCCAACTTCCTTACAAAATTGATGGTTCTACAGTTAGTTTTCAAACGGAACTGAACATCAGTCCAATGACAGTTTTACGATCTGAGCTGATACCCATTTACTGGCCTGGTACTGACTTCATACTGGTTCACGCACACTACATGCAAGCAAAAAACAAACAAAAACCACAATTGAGTCTGTCTGTCGTTTATATATGAAAGTAGATAGAAAAAATTAGAATAACTTTTATTTTGCCCATAGGTTTATGAACATTTATTACTATAGCCATATTAATCAATGCTGCCGACTCAATACATACGCATTTCATCAGCTCCTGTGGTATATGAGTAATGATTACAGGTAAATTTGTTGGGGGATGTGTGCAAAAGTAAGTAGTTTTGAACTTGAAGTAACTGACAGATTAGTAGAATTGTCAAACATAAATACAATCACTTCTTTCTCAACACCACATTGCTTAATCCTAACATGCTAGAAGCCTTGTAAAATAAGACATCCCATTTACTTTTCCCTTAAAAATAGTTTTACTCTGTTAGAATTTGGAGGCTGGTAAGAATTAACCAAAAACTCAAAAACAAACTTTGTCTCAATAGGATATGAAAACCATACATGAAAATGTGTTCCCTCCGCTTTTGTAGTTCATTTGACATGAAGGTGATACTAGTCTTTGACTGACAGAGCAGTAAGCCAAGTTTTGGCATTAGGATATCAACAGTAATTCAGTATTATCTCTTCTAGCATCTGATTGTTCTTAGCTCTGTGTTTGTACAAACACATGAGACCTGACAAGTTCACTTGCCCTTAAACTATCTAATTTCTGCCCCATATGAGAGGCTGATGTCTTTAATATTCTTGAATTTCTACCTTACTTCGTATCATTCTTTGTTCACGGAAACTTTTGCACTTTTCTATCCTGTTGGCTGTGAAAGTTTAACTTTTGTTAATTTTAAGGACAGAGTGAAACTAAATGATGGAAAATAAAAAGATAAAACCAGAGTGTATGTCAGTTACTGAGAACTGTCCTCCCACCGTGCCTTTTGTCTTCCTCCAAGCTGCTGGCCTCTGTGAAGAGGTTCCAGCCTTTGTTTGAAGTCCCAGAGCTCTGGACCAGCAGCTGAGATATGTCATGATTACTTTAGAGTGAGATTAATTTGAGGGCATCATGCAATAATGAGGTTTGCCTGAAAAATTATAAACACATCTTAAACAGTGAGAGCAAGGTTTGCCTCTCCTTATTCCTTTCTTTTTTTTTTTTTTTTTTTTTTTTTTTGAGATGGAGTCTCACTCTGTTGCCAGGCTGGAATACAGTGACACGATCTCAGCTCACTGCAACCTCTGCCACCCGGGTTCAAGTGATTCTCCTGTCTCGGCCTCCTGAGTAGCTGGGATTTCAGCACCTGCCACCACGCCCAGCTAATTTTCGTATTTTTAGTAGAAATGGGGTTTCACCATGTTGGCCAGGATGGTTTTGATCTCCTGACCTTGTGATCCACCTGCCTTGGCCTCCCAAAGTGCTGCGATTACAGTCATGAGCCACCATGCCCAGCCCGAGAGTTAATGATACCTTTTTTTGTATTTTCTCCATCACCACCTTCTCAAGAAGAATCGATTTGTATGTCTCTTTTCCCTTGCCAATAGGTATAATTCCATTCTGTTACATTCCTCCTTTATTAAATTGAAATCAGCTAAGGAAATGCAATTAGACTTTAAGAAATATAATTAAAAAGAGAAATATTCTACAAAGGCAATGTATTAGAGCACATTTAATGTTTTAACATACAGGCATAATTTGCTATTTTAATCTTATAAAAATCCAATTTTAATGATTCCTACTGTTAAAAAAAAGTGGCTCAAATTAATTTCTAAATTTTCTAAAAGTTGATCATTATCCTGAAAGTTGGGTCATGGAAATAAGTTTGTGAATCTATTTATAGTTATACATTTTACCTTAAGTCTAGCAGGAGAAATCAATGTACATAAACACTGTAATGTGAAGTAGAAAATTGGTTATAAAAGTTGTTCAGATAAGGTGCTCTGGAAGCTCTGAGGAGAAAAAATTACTACAGAATTAGAGTCAGCTTCTTTGAGAGAGGTGAGCTGAGTCTTGCAAGATCTGAATATGCAACTGTAGTTCAACAAATATTTGTTGAATGTACTGTAGAAATGTAGTATGTATAGTCAATATGTTTATCTGTACTTTGCTGTTAAACTCCTACCCGTTTTTTAAATTTTTTATTTCCTTAGGTTATTGGGGAACGGGTGGTATTTGGTTACATGAGTAAGTTCTTTAGTGGTGATTTATGAGATGTTGGTGCACCCATCACCTGAGCAGTGTACACTGCACCCAGTTTGTATTCTTTTATCTCTCTCCCCATTCCTACTCTTTTCCTTGAGTCCCCAAAGTCCATTGCATCATTCTTATGCCTTTGCATCCTCATAGCTTACCTCCTACTTATGAGTGAGAGCATGCGATGTTTGGTTTTCCATTACTGGGTTACTTTACTTAGAATAATAGTCTCCAATCTCATCCAGGTTGCTGTGAATGCCATTAATTCATTCCTTTTTATGGCTGAGTAGTATTCTATCGTATAACCACCAGCTATGTAGAAGTGTTCGGCGTTCATTGCATCTGTGCCAACTTCTATTATTTTTTGATTTTTTGATTATGGCCATTCTTGCAGGAGTAAGGTGGTATCACATTGTGGTTTTGATTTGCATTTCCCTGATCATTAGTCATGTGGAGCATGTTGTTGTATGTTTCTTGGCCATTTGTATATCTTCTTTTGAGAATTGTTTGTCCTTAGCCCACTTTTCGATGAGATTGTTTGTTTTTTTCTTGCTAATTTTGTTAAACTCTTACCCTATCATGCAATTGTTATTTTACTTTCATTCCTACCTAATATATTCCTAAGGCAGCTCGTGATGGCTTGAATTTTTGATTGCTGCCTCTGATCTCTAACAAACATTGGCAAGCATTCTCTCTAAAGAGCCAGGTAATAAATATTTCTGGCTGTAAGGGCCACAGGATTTCTGTGGCAACTCCTCCACTCTGCTGTTGTAAAGTGAAAGTAGCCATAGCTAGCGTATCAATGATGTACGTGGCTCTGTTCAAATAAAACTTTGTTTACAAAAACAAAGTTTTTATAGGGACCAGACCAGATTCAGCCTACAGAGGGCAATTTCCTAATCTCTGGTGCATACTATAGGCTTACTGTATCAGTCCAAAGAAAGTATTTCTGATCTGTAATAGCCATTAAAAACGGTACTGTAACAAGTAGGAAATGATCATTCCTACTGGGCCACACACTTACCTGTCAGAGAAAAAGCACAACTTACTAGCCATGGTAAGAGCAGAGTCAGAGCATCAGCATTTCTTGTGCCAGGTTCTCAAGCCCTAGTTCCCACAGGGCAGCAGAGAGCCAGGGAATAACCGCATATAGTTCATTGGATTTTAGGAAAGGAACCTTGAGTTTAGAAAACAGAGATCTTCTATAATTAGCAATAAATATGCATGACCCCAGAGAGGGATGCTAACTTCATTACACCGGACAGCAAGCAGGTCTGCCCTTTGCTCTAGAGGTAGACAGCAACCATCTCTATTTGCCAAGACTGTTGGCCAAACACACATCCTTGACTAGAGAATCTAGACTAAAGGCTGATAGTGCCTCTACCTGCAAGATGCACAGAAATACCAGAAACTCACAGAAAGTTGTTTACCAACCCCAGCCTCCCAAACTATAGTCATATTCCTATAGGTTTTGAAAGCTTTGGTAGAAATACCGGGTTAAGACAATTATACTTAATGTTTTGGTAAATTCATTAACTAATCAGAAAATGGCGGAGGCATTCTGTACCTATTTAATTCGAGACCCTAGCTACTCAACGACTAAGATGAGCATTGACTCAACTCCAACCTGTGGTTCTCATCTTCGGATACATATTCTTTGAAACACAATCACATTAAAATAAAACGATCTCAACACTGCTTATTTATACTATAATTTTTAAAAGTCTCTGATATCTGCGTGTACCTATTTGTACATGTTTGGAAAAGATGTAGCTTGTATACTCAGAGGTTACAGGTTAAAGAAAAGAGGAAAACATTTGTACAGAACTGAAAAGAAGTTGAGATGCTTCATGTTTTAAATATGCTTGCCAGAATTTCAGAATCATTTAATGAGATTAACCCTTTCAGAATTTAATTTAAATGACTTTCCAAAAATTCACATTAGCTTTACTCACATGTATATGGTAAGAGATGACCCACGTTCTCCCCATACCTAACAGTGGGAAGTGGTGCTGAATGGATATAGAGTGATTTGATCAAGGCCAATAGGCCAGAGTTAGAACAAAGTCCTAATTTAAAATCTTTTTTTCCCAAGCCTAAGAGCTCACATGTTTATTACTGAATGAACCTACTAGAGAAGTATAAATACAAAGAAAAATGTCATTATTTTATCAATAAAACCTGTCCAACTATCCAGATCGTGCTGACTTTTTTGGTTTGATATGGTAAGATGCTAAGGTCCTTGTGAATGGCCTCCATGAATATGTGAGCCATTTCACATGCAAGACCTCACAGGCCCAACTTGGCTCTTCTCCAGCATCTGCTTGTGGAACTGTACCTGACTTTACAACCAGTTCTTATTCTAATCTCCTGGAGAATGGGTGCTGCTTGATTCTTGGTCTGGAATTACTGGATTCTGAAAGTCTTCTGAGAACATTGAGGAGGAAAGCCAACCACATACACCATCACGGTAGAGAAGGATTTTTTTTTTTTTTTTTAACCAGGAACTGTAAGGTTTTATCAGGGGCCTAGCACAGTGACTCACACCTGGAATCCCAGTGCTTTGAGAGGCTTAGGTGGGAGGATCATTTGTGCCCAGGAGTTCAAGACCAGCAAGGGCAAACCAGTGAGACTTTGACTGTATGAAAAAAAAAAAAGAAAAAGAAAAAGCCAGGCATGGTGGCCTACACCTTTAGCCCGAGCTACTCAAGAGGATTACTTGAGCCCAGGAGTTTGAGGCTGCAGTGAGCTATGGTCGAACACAGCACTCCAGCCTGGGTGACAGAGCAAGACCCTATCTCAGAAAAAGATGAAGCTCAATGATTGATATATTTTATTGCAGTGAGAAATGTGTTATTTATATTGATATATAACATTTGCACATATTTACAGAGAAGACATTTTCTTGCATAGAATGGGTATTGATGAAGTCAGCGGATTTAGGATGTTTATCAACTCAGCTACAGTTAACACTGTATTGTATGTTTCAAAAATGTGTTAATTGTGCTCTTGTAGTCACTTCTTAGGCTTTCATGTGTTGCTATGATAGTAGACTAGGTTCTATGGAGAAGACAGAATGATAGTCCTTGTAACAAAGCTGTCTCAACATCAGGACACACATCCTCTACTTCACCTATGGATAAGTAGAATCCATAAACATGAGAGCAGCCTGATCTGTAGCAAGCAGAACCCTAACGCCTTCCAGGAGCACATTTGTGCCTGTTTTGAACAATCCACTGCTAGGAGATGGTGCGTGTGTACGAATGGCAGATGAGTATGTGTTTTCCTTTCAAAAGAATTCTTACTCCTTACTACCACGTTAACTCTTTTGGAATCTATACCTTTAACTGTGTCACTCCAGTCCTTTTTAACTGGAACGTTTAGAGCTAAAGATTGCTGATTGATGTGACAGAGCAAATCGTGTTCCTGCCTGTGTACAGACATTTTTCAAGCATGTCCCTGTTCGTACATATGGACATGAAGACTCCTAGAAAATGCTCTGGGTACATTTCTCTCCTGCCTCTTGAAAGTGCTAGAGATGATTTGGCGGTGAAAAAACAGGCACCAGGTTTTAAGTTTTATTTTCACCATGCATGTACTTTGTTCCGCTTTTAGCAGCAGCGTGATGTCAGTCACATTTAAATCAGATGAAAACCTGAATTTTTCATATTAATTAAAGTTCAATGGATTCCTTATAAAGAATACATGAAAAGATCACTGATGGGGGGGGGGATGTAGGGGGAGTCACGTGGGATGGATTTTCTGAAGATTAACTGTGGCTGAGTTGAGCTTCCTCCTGGGTTTTCTGGACTGATTCCAAATTTAGAAAGAGATTGACAAGCAATGGTACCTTATCCTGCATGAACGTTTTTCTCTGAAGAGGAGCAGAAATGAAGAGAAAATAAATGTTTCCCATGAGTAGTGATGTAGACAAGTTCTTGTGTGTGCACTCACATGTGTGTGTTTACTGGGAATCTTCCACAAAATAACAAATTTGCGCAAAAAAACAAAATTGGACTAACAAAGCTTCTGTGTGCAGGTGTCTCTGCCAGCATAAGACAGGAAACATTAAGGGCTGTGACTGAAAAGTCCTTTTTCCGGTGATAACAGGTGTCCTATGACTAGCAGCCTGAAGATCCGATCACAGCAATTCCTGCCAAGTTCTTAGATCATCACCATGTGACCAGCAGAATTCATCTGAGTTCAGTTCTTTATGTTTAAATTCATAAATGGAGATCTTTACGGCATTACTTGGCAAACATAGACAAGAAAAAAATAATACAATGGAGGCATGCATTATCTTACTAAAAACTGAATTTGGACTCAAAGGAAATTCATGGAAATGAATCTCTTTGAACTACCTGTTATGAATTCTGACGGTTGATAGAATCTGTCACTCTGAGTGAAGGAGATGGTTTTTGTCCTTGATCCAGTCTGGTAGGGTCCTACCTTCCCTGATTCCATCAGCTGTTTTCTTCCCAGAGGGTTTCCAGGAAGGTACGGACTGTAGGACATACCCAGAACCTCTGTGCCAGCTTTGCAATGCCTAGGGCTTCCTGCTGTAATAGTTGATGTTAGTCACTGCTGTTTTATTGGTACCAATGTCCCTGCTTTGTCTATCTCTGTCTCTTTGTACTTGAACTGCTGATGAGAAGACAATGATCTCTAGTTAGGAAATTCTAGATTATTCTTTTAATCTTTCACACTATGCTTTTGGTGCAGTGCATCGAATTGTAATGGATCCCACTTCTGCACATAGAACGCACATTCCTTGTGATTCAGTTTCAATCTCCTTTCTCGTATTTGCTTGCTGTTTGATCATTTGGCCTTAGCAAAGTGGAATTTAGGACATCAGTACTTAGGACCCAGTGTGTCTCTTGACAGTGATGCTGTAATTGTGGAGCGTGACCCGGTGATAGTACACTTACATAAACTAGGTATGACAGAGCTTATGTTGCCGTTATTGAGCGTTGACAAAAAACACATAAATAGGTGTTTTGTGGCTAATCATAAAGACAAAAAGTAAAAATTTGACTTCTACCGTGGTGGTATCTAGATTCTTTGATATGATGGCCTGATATCAGACCTGTAAAAGTCAAGAACCACTACTCCAGTCACGAGCAATGTGCTTTTCCTAGAACTCATCAGCCTTCCTTGCCATAACCATTATTACATTCTCACAGTTCAGCTGTATCTCTACTGTCATTTACTAGAAAGAATCACTTACCCTGTCCTTGTGCTTTTGATAGGAATCAATCACTTTCAGTGCCATTCCCCTGGAAGCCACCTAAACTTGTCTCTGCTGTTTTTTGATATTTTTCAAATGCTCCAACCTCTATGCAATGGGGCAAAGGATAAAAAAAGGTCATGAGAATATGCATTTGCGAAGCTTTCATAACAAAAATTGTCTTTGATGCTAAATATTACTAATAATTATAGAAAGGCATATCAAAACCACAATGAGATACCATCTTGTACTAGTCAGAATGGCTGTTATTAAAAACTCAAAAAAATGAAAGATGCTGGACAGGTTGCAGAGAAAAGAGAACATTTACACACTGCTGGTGGGAATGTAAGTTAATTCAGCCAGTGTGGAAAGCAGTCTGGAGATTTCTCAAAGAACTCAAGGTAGAAGTACCACTTGACTTAGCAATCTTGTTACTGGGTATATACCCAAAAGACTATAAGTCATTCTACCATAAAGACACATGCCATGTGTATGTTCTTTGTGGTGTTATTCACAATCTCAAAGACATGGAATCAGTCTACATGCACATCAGTGAACTGGATAAAGAAAATGTGGTACATATACACCATGGAATACTACATAGCCATGAAAAAGGACAGAAGCATGTTTTTTGCAATAGTATG
The DNA here is from genome assembly GCF_002776525.5 of Piliocolobus tephrosceles. Taxonomy (NCBI): domain Eukaryota; kingdom Metazoa; phylum Chordata; class Mammalia; order Primates; family Cercopithecidae; genus Piliocolobus; species Piliocolobus tephrosceles. Next base: position 121,013,847 of record NC_045442.1, on the reverse strand, counting down.
GATGCAGCTGGAAACCATTATCCTAAGCAAATTAACACAGCAACAGAAAACCAAATTCTGCATGTTCTCACTTACAAGTGGGACATAAACACGGAATACCCATGGACAAAAAGAACAACCATAGATACCAGCCCTACTTGAGGGTGGAGGGTGGGAGAAAAGTAAAGATTGAAAAACTACCTATCTATCGGGCATTATGCTATTTACCTGGCAGACAAAACTGTTGTATACCAAACCCCCACAACATGAAATTTAACCATGTAACAAACCCACACATGTACCCTTTGAACCTAAAATAAAAGTTGGAAAGAAAAATGTTTTGCCCTTTTATGCCTCCACGTTGTCTTAATAACACATTGTTGAATTACTCATAACAGATAAGTCAACTCCTGGTAAGGTTTCATTCAGCCTGTTGATATCCACAAGCTCTTTAAATTGTGGAGGAAGAGTAGGTTCAAAAAAAAACAACAAAGAACCATGACTTAAAATTGTACACGTAAAACCAGAAAGAAAAAAAAAGTGTAATGAATTGGGGAAATAGCTAGTAGGGTATGTAAGGACAAAATGAGTGGTTTTTGTTGTTGTTTTTTTGTGTGTGTGTGTGTGTGTTGTTTGTTTGTTTTTTTTGAGACAGAATCTCTGTCACCCAGGCTGGAGTGCAGTGGCACGATCTCAGCTCACTACAAGCTCTGCCTCCCAGATTCATGCCATTCTCCTGCCTCAGCCTCCCAAGTACCTGGAACTACAGGTGCAGGCCACCACTCCCAGCTAATTTTTTTTGTATTTTTAGTAGAGACAGGGTTTCACCATGTTAGCCAGGATGGTCTCAATCTCCTAACCTCATGATCTGCTCGCCTCGGCCTCCCAAAGTGCTGGGATTACAGGCATGAGCCAACAAGCCAGGCTGAAATGAGTGGTTTTATGAATTCTACCATCATGTAACTTGGTTGAGTTGAATTTTATAAATTAAATAAATAATGCACCTGATATAAAAACTGCAACAGTAAATGATTGGAAAAAAGTAAAGTTTCATGGTGTTTTGTCACTGGTACATATTGCTTGAGAAATGATATGCAAACCCATTCATACTTCTCCTTTGGTTGCATCTAACTTTTGTGCATCCTTCTGGTTAGAACTTACTGAAATAGGCAAGTAAGTAATTATAACTGAACCCATCGATATGCTACGTAAAGAGAAGATACACATTTTCAAATACGAAAGCCAAAATACATATTTCTAAAATAAAAATAAATTTAAGAGTTCTGAGTGCTTGCTGTATCCCTACCAGCAACTCACCTACACTAGTATACTCTTAGTAAGCAAAATAAAGGTTGACGCTCCAAGGGATAGTAAAACTAAAACATTCAGAATGAACACTTTGAATATTTAAGCCCTTAAACATCATGGAGGTTTGTTTGCACTGATTTATATGATAAGAAATAGAAACTGTATTTAGAGAATTGCAAATGTTCAATTACAAATTTGAATAAACCCAGCCATCATGAATCTGCTAAACTTACTATGAATCACAGCAAATGGGACACCAATGCTTTCCTTGACTTTAATAGTAAAAGACATGACTCAAATGGTTTATTTGATAATAATTGAAAACCTTGATATTGAGAACATTTATTTTCTACCGTGAGGTATTTTTTGTGGAACAAATACATTTTCTAATCCATCATTCAAAGGCTGTTTTCATTCATCAATTTGAAACGCACTTTTTTTTTTTTTTTTAACATGGCTCTTCTTTCTGTAAGAAAAACCAGAAAAATCTTTTTGCATATGTATTTGTCTACTTTCTGATTGTTTGACCAAATGAAAATATGATGGTTTTATGTCTTTTATTCTTTGGGGAGAGGGAAGGTAACTACTTCTATATTATTTCCTTCTTTATTAATATCTGTGTGGTAAAAGAACGTCAAATACACATAATAAACTGGGGAATTAAACCCAGTTGACAAAGAATGTTGTTAAAAGAAAACCACCCAATACTTGGTTTTCAGCGAAGAGAACAAACGATGTGAAGCTTCTTTGGTTGAACCTTCTTCAGCATCACAGCAGTAAGCAGAGTCCTCGTCTTTCTGCCCTCTTCCATTTGCAGAGGGAGTAATGGTCTGAGTTGTCAAGATAGAATAAGCCAATTCATTCTGAAAACTTTTATGGGAGCCAAACAGAATTTCTATTTCGGCTGAGGACATTGGCGTGAACAACAATGGCAACTATTTATTTCTTGCCTGCTATATGTCTACTATGTCTTTAATTCTGCAATCACCTCTTAAGTCAGACTTTATTATCATACTAGAGATGAGCAAAACAGGACTCAGAGAGGTTAAAGGATATGCCCTATGAAAAACAGCAACTTCCGAAGCCAGGATTCTAACAAAGAACTCCATCTAAAAAGATGAGGACTCTTCATTTCCTGCTCAGTGAATGGGATCCTGGGTTTGGAAAAGGTCGTGTTCCCTAAAATGACTCCACAATTTAAAGCAAAGCAAATTCAATCAAACGCCAGAAGAAAAATATAATAACAGGTTTCCTAAAGCATACATAAAACCAATGTTTTAAAAAATCACTCTCAAGAGTTAATTTTAAAAAAAAGATAAGACATTTGCATCTAGTTTGAAGTTTCCTTTCTCTAGACACTGACACAAAGACACTGAATATTTCATTTCACTTTTTAAAGAGATATTTATAAAGTTTTAAAAAATATTATCGGTGATAGGATGCAAATTTTTGATAACAATCAGGAATGATACCTGCCTCTTTGATTGTTATTCTTCATCACAGTCTAAACAAATTGAATACAGACATTCAAAATCGCCAAGCTTTATTTTAAGCTTACTTCTCAATACATGCTTTGTGCTTCTATATTTTGTGTTTGGCTTTTCTGTTATACAAATGAGAACTATGATAGTCTTATAAAGCATCTCTTAAAGTTTAGTATTAAAGCAGAAAAAAACTATAGCATCCTAATATTTTATCTAATGAAATATTAAGTCTGGTTTAAGGGTATAAATATTTTATATGATTAACCCTGCAGAATCTGGACATACAGAAAGCATGGACATTGTGACAGATAAACTATAAAAGCTACCATCGGCCGGGCGCGATGGCTCAAGCCTGTAATCCCAGCACTTTGGGAGGCCAAGACGGGCGGATCACGAGGTCAGGAGGTGGAGACCATCCTGGCTAACACGGTGAAACCCCGTCTCTACTAAAAAATACAAAAAACTAGCCGGACGAGGTGGCGGGCGCCTGTAGTCCCAGCTACTCCGGAGGCTGAGGCAGGAGAGCGGCGTGAACCCGGGAGGCGGAGCTTGTAGTGAGCTGAGATCCGGCCACTGCACTCCAGCCTGGGCGACAGAGCGAGACTCCGTCTCGGGGGGGGGGGGAAGCTACCATCTGTGGAGTAAATGATTCTAAAATGAGATCAAACCTCCAAATGGTTCAAACTTTAGTCTAGATTCTTTAATCAAGTAATGAAATTAACCAACACAAGCCAAGCCTTGTATTGGTCGGAAAGATATTAAATCTTACTTTCTTCCCTTGTATGTATAAGTCAAAATTTAGCTTGCAAATAGCATAACTTGCTTAAGCAAAAAGAATTTATGTTTTAAATGCTCTATCTCTTAGAATCTAAGAAACAAAATATGACTGGGCTCTGGAAAAAACAGACACAAGTGCACAAATAATAACAGAACTCTGTCTTCGTCTGAAGTTTCTACTCTTTTTTTTCTTCTTCATATCCTCCCTCTCACCCTGCCTCTTCTCTCATTGAAGATATTGCAGTCTTTCTTTTTCTGGTCTATGTGGGAAGACTTATGACCTATAACACCCAAGCTGTTGCTCGTATAGCTACAATGACTTAAGAAATACCATGTTGGAAATCTGAGTCCTAAATGTAGCTTCCTTCATACTTGGATGTTGCTTCTGAACCAATCAACTGGGTATAGACATACACAGGGTCATGTGTATAAATGGGATTATCACAGTGGTATTTATCTGAATAGAGATTGTAATCCCAAAACTGGGGAATAGACTTCAGGGAAGAAAAATCCCCAAATTGTCACTATCCTATGAATCCAAATCACTGTCCCCAGTTTACAGGGTAGAAGTTATCATGTTAACTTAAGTCTCCCTTTCCCACTTCACCTTAAGGTATATAAGCCAGTGTTGCTTGACTCACCGCACATCAGTCAGTTTAAGATGAACACTGCTTGGTTCAGTTGTTTTCAGAGTTGGGATTCATGGTGCATTCCAACTGTATTTGGCATGAGTTATTGAGTACACTTAGGGAAGCTGCCAAAATGTGCAGAGTGTCTTTGGCAGAAGAAAAAAAACAGATGGTTCCATCAAATGGATCACGTTTCATGGGTACTAAATTAGATTTAAAGAGTAGAGAGTAGTATCTACCTGGGGAATATGTTTTCAAAGGTTAGATATCTCAGTTATCATAAGCTAAGGCTTAATGCTTCAAAAAGTTGATTAGGAATTTGAGTATATAGGCCACATTCCAGATATTGAAGTGATGGAGGGAAAGGGTGCTTCCAGAAGACACTCAAGCATGATCAGAAATTACAGCAGAGCTGCTGAGGTCTAGGAAGCAGTGACAAGTTGACAGATCACACTGGCAAAAGCGTTCAGACATGAGTATATGGATAACACATCAATATGCATGACCACAAGACAAGAAAACAGAACTTCAAAGGGCCTAAGTTATACAAGCAACATAATAGGTTTCCGTTAGACTCTGTAGAGACTTTTGAGCATGAAGAGCTTTTGGAGATTGGCCCATCTAAATTCATTTTGCAGATGAGAAAACTGAGGTAAAAAGAGGTAAGCATTTAGTACCAGGTCTCCTGATGCTGGAAAAGAGTGCTGTTCTATTCCTCATTAAACAAGAACTTTGAGTTAATAATCCAAAGAAAAATGATCTACTGGGGAAGACTACCTTCAAATAAATGTAACCAGGACTGCTTTGTCTAATAACAGCTTGTTTCTGGCATCCTTTCTGTTTTAGTAATGAATGTAATGGGAGTCATTCAAGAGTCATCAATAGGGAAGTGTGGGTTGTCAATCCTGGGATAGGACTCAGCCAAAAATTCAATTTATGGTTTAATGAACTTGGTAAAAACCCATGTGTGGGTAGCCACTTAATAAGAAACAATGAACTTGGTATTAAAGGACAGATCTAACACATGTCTCCTAATGCTAACTGATACATGGGATGGGGCAGGGATAACTGTGGGAATCATGCTTTCTTCTTGCATAGTATAGAGTTGCCCTAGAAAGCAACTGCCTAGCCAGAGTCTGTGTTCCCCAATAGTCCTTGCGCTATGTCCAGAATGACAATAGAAGTGATACATGTAGTGCTTGCAACCCAGGGTGCTTAAGAGACAGTGTGCATTCTCCATGTTCTTTCCCCACTGTTTGTTGCCTGGAAGCAGAGGATTCTCAGATCTTGTTGATGAATGAGAGAGCCACAAGTGGGAAGGAACACAGGTCCCTATACCACAGGAAGAAAGATTTCCAAAGTTTAGGAACATCCAACTTACTTGAGGAAGAAATAGAACTCAGTAAGTTTGAAGTCCTGAAAGTTTGGGAGTTAATTCGTTAAAGCAGCTAATGAGCCTAATTAATAGACTATTTCCTTGTATCCATGTAGACTCCATGTTGGGGGTGTCTGAACATCCATGGTAATAGACCATGCTCCCAAAGGAATATGTTTAAGTGAAGAAGATCTGTTAGAAATGCATAATACATAGAAATTACCAGCCTGAGAATCTTTCTATTATAGTTCCTCCAGCATTGCTTCAGAACTTCAGTCTCTTTGCGCTGTCTCTTTGCATATCAGAAGACAAAGTTGTATACTAAAATTGTGACTTATAATTTGATTCCATGACTTGACTCAAAGAATAGTATGAGAGATTTCCAAAGAACTGCTGGCAATTGCACAAGCTGCTATTTCTGACATACTTCTCTAACCATTGTCTTTAGGGCCAATGCATCCTAATTTGTTCATGCTAACAAGAAAATCTCAAAGATTACCAAGATACTGAAACAGCCCAACAAGTGGAAGACAGCCTCAAGGGGCATTCATATAGTAAAAGGTACATAGAATATCATATCAGGAGAGAATGCCCTAATAAGCATCCAATAATCATGCTCCATTCCTTCAATTTACATAAGATTGGCTTTACTTTTTAATGTCACTCAGAACAAATGACTTACATTCTGAGACTCCTGACTTAGAGTTTTTTCACTAAGAAACACTAGATCCAATTCGGATTCATCACAAATCCATACTTCTTTTTAGTGATCTCCTTTCTTTTTGTCTTAAACTGTATCATCATTTGACTTAGGTACACAGGGAACTTGTTCTAAGGATATGAGATTCATACAGCAATGTTAACATCTCATAATCATCAAAAGTATTATAGGGAAGTACTTGCCACCAAATATCCCTTTGAATAGCACAACAACATGACTTTATTAACCATATTCTAACCATGAAAAAAATCAAAGGTAACACAAATGTTGGAGGAACTTCTGCCCATTCCTTCTAATACACACTGAGAAATGAAGTGATTTGCACAAGAGAATTCTCCAAGGGTAGAATTGATATTCACAACAGAATTCTTGCCCTTGACTTAGTTTCTTAGAATTAAGAGATTCTAGGTACTTGCAATGTAATATCATTCAGTAGATTGTTCTTCAAATAAGAGTATGTTTGAGAATTGATAATGTCATCTTTTCCATTAAAGGCTCATAGTTGTAGGGAAAAAATAACCAATAGTTACTTTATTTAATAGTCAATTCAAGTTCTTAAACTTGAAGTAAAATATATCAAGTTACTAACATGATACAAGGAAAACTAAGAGTTGTGTCTTCATCCAAATGGCTTTTTCAATCATTTTTAATAAAGATTAAACAAAAATGACCATGATGCTAATGCATTAATACCTGGAGAATTTTTTATATTTGAAGTAAAATCAGTGAATCATATGCTAGATATTTTGATTATATGCATATAGATATTTTATGTCTAGATGTTTTATAGATATAGATATAAATATATTTTGATTGTGTCATTGCATGACACCTCTTAGGACGTAACCACATACATGGCAGAACTTCCTCCCCTGGAAAAATACTGGGAAAAGCATGAAGACTTGTGATCTGCTATTGATTATTTAAACGACTAGAGTATCTTTCTCTGCCAGGAGAAATTGTGAAAATAGGAGACCACTGGGCAGAACGGAGAGGAAACTCTTGGAAATGGAAATGACAAAAGACACAAGTCTTCCTTCTCTATACAAATAAAGGAACAAAGAAGATATTTAGACAAAAGGAATGATTAATTCACACTGCCCACTGTGGAAGCCAAATGACCTATGAGAAAAATAAGCCCCTTAACCATAGAGTTCAAGGTAGATGAAACCACTGTACACCAAAAATTTGTAGAGCTCTGTGTGTGTGTGATTATGTGCTGTGATTCTTAATACAGGCTAAGAAGTGGCTGGATAATAAAACATATGCTCCATCCTAAAAAATCACCCTTTAGGATTGCACATAGAAAAATGCAATGAAATAGTATTCAGCCTTAAAAGAGGAGATGCTGCCATTTGCCACAATGCGGATGAATTTGGAGGACATTAGGCTAAGTGAAGTAAGCCAGACATGGGGGAAAAAGTACTGCATGATCTCATTTGTATGCAGAGTCTAAAGCAAGTTGAATAAATAGAAACAGTAGAATTGTGGATACTGAGAAGGAGGGGAAGGAAATGAGATGTAGGTCAAAGGGTACAAATCTGCAGTTGTGAGAATGAATAAATCTAGAGATTCAACCCAAAACATGAAGACTATAGTTGATAATATTGGATATTGAAAATTTGCTATGATTGTAGGTTCTCTTATCACAAAAGGTAACTACAGAAGGTGATGGATTGGGTTATTTGACTTTCATAATTTCACTACGAATATATCAAAATATATTGTATACCTTAAATATATAAAATAATTTTTTAGAATAATGCTCTTTAAATAGCAAGGCGAAAAATCAGTAAAGAATTTTAGCTGGGTACTGAGGTACATGCCTGTTATCCAAACAACCTTGGGAGACTGAGGCAGGAAGATTGTTTCAGCCCAGTGTTTTGAGCCTGGACCACATACGAATTAAAATATATATGTAATAATACAAATCAAATTTTCATAAATCATCCAAAGAACTCTAGTTTTACAAGTTCTCATCCTAAAAATTTCTAAATTTTGTCCAAGAATATGAAACATAATTTTACCTATAATAAAAAGATATAGTAAGATATAAAATGTAAATACCTGTGATTAAATCACTTAATCTTCAAGGCAATCTCTCATCCATTTCTGGATCCAATCATATTTTCAGAAATCTATGTTAAATAGTGAAACAAGATTAAGGATGTTATCACACTGTTATCTAAGTAATAGTAGCAATCAGAAACAGATGTAATAGAAGTTAGAGTTAATAGTATAGTATATACATTATAAATCTAATTTTGGTGTTTAAAATTTCAGTTATATACACATGGTAAAAAAATTCAGTCTTTAAAAGGGGGAGTTCTCAATTAAAAGTTTATTTATTTATTTATTTACTTATTTACTTATTTATTTATTTTTTGTGAGACGGAGTCTCGCTCTATTGCCCAGGCTGGAGTGCAGTGGCCGAATCTCAGCTCACTGCAAGCTCCACCTCCCGGGTTTACGCCATTCTCATGCCTCAGCCTCCCGAGTAACTGGGACTACAGGCGCCCGCCACATCGCCCGGCTAGTTCTTTTGTATTTTTTTTAGTAGAGACGGGGTTTCACCGTGTTAGCCAGGATCGTCTCGATCTCCTGACCTCGTGATCCACCTGTCTCGGCCTCCCAAAGTGCTGGGATTACAGGCTTGAGCCACCACGCCCGGCCTAAAAGTTTATTTAATTTCTACTCTGACTTTTCAGTTATCCTCTCTAGAGGCAATTGAATTTATCATTCTAGAGGTGTTTTTTATATACCAGAATGTATGTATCCATATCCACTTTTTGAATTTCATACAAATGGTGGCATACTATTCATACTGGCTCTTCTATGATTGCCTCTCACTCTTAATGGTATGCCTCATAAAACATTCAATATAAAGACACATAGGTATTGCTTATTCTTCTGTCTTCTTGACACACAAAGAAAATATGGAAAATGTCCTGGCATAAGGAAAACTAAAATCAGAAGTTCATCAAGTTGTTCAAACCTGATGAACTTTCAGAAACTGAATATTCCTGTGTATCTACCACATAAATCAAGAACCAGAACATCACAGCAACTCAGCCACGTTCTTGGGGTTTCCTCCAGTCACCACTTACAATGGGTGACTGCCACTGTGACTTCAAATACCTTTCCTGAAGTTTGTATGTGTTAAAACTCTATAGAATTGGCCGGGCACGGTGGTTTATGCCTGTAATCCCAGCACTTTGGGTGGCCAAGGCGGGTAGATCACAAAGTCAGGAGATTGAGACCATCCTGGCAAACATAGTGAAAGCCTGCCTCTACTAAAAATACAAATAATTAGCTGGACAGGGGGGCACCTGTAGCCCCAGCTCTGAGGCAGGAGAATGGCGTGAACCCAGGAGGCAGAGCTTGCAGTGAGCCGAGATCATGCCACTGCACTCCAGCCTGGGCGACAGAGCGAGACTCCGTCTTCAAAAATAAAAATAAATAAATAAAAGAAAACTATACAATTAAATCACGTAGTGTATCCATTAGGTACTGCCACAATAATGCTGCATAATAAGTCATGCCAAAATTGAGTGGCTTAGGAAAACAATTATTCCCACTTATGCTCAGTGTGGGGCTGCATTTCAGATTTAAGGTATTTTTGTTCATTTTTTTTTTTTTTGTCATGATAGCATAGGTTATACCAGGGTTCAACAACATAGTATGATCGAAACAGGCAGTGGGCCATATTTTGCCAGCCTCTGTATATATTAAAGTTGTATATGACCCCAAAATCTCAGTAGCTTAACACAACTAAAGTTTTACTTCTTGCTCACATGGGCATGACCAACACAGGTTATTTGGGGCAGGAATAGACACACATCAACACTTTGATAATCACCATGGCAATGGGATGCAAATGTAGATGCTAACACACTGGCTAACAGTTACCACCAAGAAGTGATGCATGTGACTTTGCCATTTTACTGGTCAAAGCATGTCAAATACACTTAGCCTCATTTCGAAAAGGGCAGGGAAATGGAATCCTTTTCTGTGCCTGGATGGAGAGGCGATCTAGAATATTGGTGAACGTACTCATAACTATAGCTGATGCTGTGTCTGGATGATATGTGGTCAGGTACCCTGAGAAGCCCCCACACAGCGTGTCTGCTAATGTAATAGATCATCACGGATTTGTGGTATACAATTATTGATATGGTTACTATAATTGATACAGTAAATTATTGTTAAAATTCATGGGTAAAGGGGACCAAAGTCATATGTTTTTACATGGGAACAGTAGCAGTTCACATGTACTGTCTTTCCTCTAGGCTGTGTCAGTGCTCCTGTTCTTTGTCACAATGTATTCTATAAAGACTTAGGTCATCTTGTCATTCTGAAAACTACCATGCTTGGCCATCATGTTAATCGTATATTAAAATGCTCTGGTGAGCAGAAAGTGGCAAGTATTCTTGATCCCCTGAAAAAGTACATAACATGCCAGAGGGCACTACATACTCTACAAAATTAAAATTCAGGCACCTGCCACTTTCATAATGTTCACAAGATTTCATTAACCTGAAGCATGCTGTGGTATTCTATCTAAGGAGAAGGGTTAGTTATTGAACCATACATTCTTTATCACCAAGAGAAACAAGGCCACAGGCTTAGTAGTTTTCTCTGTATTTTGGTGGTAGCATAAACCATTTTTGCACAAAGTGCTCTGATCATTTATGAAGTGATTCAGAGGCTGCCAGTTTTAAGTGCATAGAATGAGAGAGAACTTTGTCACAGGTCCAGACTGTATGACCTGGCGGATCCAATGGGGCTCGAGGGATCTGTGGTAAATAATGTACTAATATAAAGCCTCTGGTCATCCCCAATAAATGAGTCACTGCATAGAACACAAGAGTTCTGAAGCAAGTTACTGTCTGGTGTTTGAAAAGCAACTTCTGGCACACTACCCAGCCCTAGCAGACAGAGAGTGCTAACCACTGGAACTACATAACGAGTTGAGTATTGTCAGACTCACCAAGTTACAAAGTTGGACAGGTGCAGTCACAATCCATCATACAATGTGAGTTTTACATTCAGAATTTGTCCTGAGCACTTCCAGATGGCCCTCAAAATTACAAGAACAGATGCCTCAGATCTCCATATTGCCAACATTTTTTGTGTTGATGGGTGTCCCACCCACAAGCAGAGCCTTCTTAGCCATTCTCTAAAGCCGCCTAACAATGAACCAAAAAGAATATAAAAGTCTTCCTCCAGAAGTAGGTTAGCTCAACATGTTGGCAAAGGCAGAATTGGTCTGATGCTGTACTACAGACCTGCTCAGAAATGACCTCAAAGAACAATGAGAAGAAAATCAATATGTAGAGCCACAGGCAGTAGACATACTCGGTCATGTTTTTTGTAGGGAGAGAAAAATAACCTAAGATAAGAAGATGCATGCATTTCTGGGCAATAGCAATGATATGCTTTACTGATTAATAAGGGCCTAGTAGTACCCACACTGAAAGATTGGAAATGAAGAGGAGGAAAATAGAGGGAAGACCCAAGAGTGTAGGCATAATCAATATGTATCAGTAAAGGAAGCCTTCAACAGCTAAGTAGACAGGATGCATTTAGGGGCAAATAGAAGGCAGACTCGATCCTGTCTTCCACAGTGGCCCCATAAATGGAGTAGTTACGATGAGAGAAGTGGTGGTTATGAATAAGCCAGGTACACTGGGTTTCTCAAGACTCAGCTACCCATTCCTGCTCCTGAATGTTCAGCCCTGTCAGTAGTAGAGCCCAAACTTGAGGTCTCAATATATAACATTGTGCAAAGAGGACAGTCAGTCACCTCATGGAAAATCTAATACATCCAGTGTCTTCGATGCCGGAAGGGCAGTGATTCATTCATGCCGGAACTAACACTCAGGATGTGAGTCTGCCTTACCGCACCCTGTTCCCCTGCAGGCACCACCTCAGATGAATTACAGAATGCTCAATTTACTGACACAAAATGCCACAGAACATAACTTTGAATTAAATGACCCATTTTACTGCACACTTGCGTTGACAATGGACGCCAGATTTCATGGATGGATCTGTTTTTAAGTGTTCTGTTTCATTCCACTGATCAATTTCTTTATCCCTTGGCCAATCACACACTACCCTTTGCTGAATAATCAGTTTTGACCCCTGGTAGAGCAACGCGTGCACATAAACACGTTGTGTTCTTGGAATGTTTTAGGCAAATTTTGGTCTAGTGTATTCCGTATAAGAATGAGAATCAACTTTGGGAGGCCGAGACGGGCGGATCATGAGGTCAGGAGATCGAGACCATCCTGGCTAACACGGTGAAACCCCGTCTCTACTAAAAATAAAATACAAAATCTAGCTGGGCAAGGTGACAGGCGCCTGCAGTCCCAGCTACTTGGGAGGCTGAGGCAGGAGAATGGCGGGAACCCAGGAGGCGGAGCTTGCAGTGAGCTGAGATCCGGCCACTGAACTTCAGCCTGGGCGACAGAGCAAGACTCCGTCTCAAAAAAAAAAAAAAAAAAAAAAAAAAGAGAATCAACTTACAAAGTCATTTTATTGACAAGTCATTGAATCTATAAATATGTTTGAGTAAGAAATATTTATAGTATGAGCCTTACAATTCATGAACATGATATCTTTTTTTAGTTACATCATTTTTTAAAGCTTTCAACCAAGTTAGCTGGTTTTCTCCAGTCTTGTCTTGCACAAATTTTGTTAGGCTTTTCTTGTAATTTTATTGTCATTGTAAATGACATACATATTTTTGCAACTTTTGTTTCTCATTTGTTCATGTAAAGAAATAGAATTTTATGTGTCAATCCCATAACCAGCTATTTTCCGTTCTTATTCACAATAATTAATAACAGCTGAGATTGGCTTCAAGATTCTGCTGGTCTCATGGGATTAGGGTATTTCTATTTTTTACCATATTCTGGAAAAAGCAAAACAATGGGAATCCTTTCTTTCAAAGTTACATAGAATTTGCTGACAAGATCATTTGGGATGGTAAAATTGTTGTGATAATTTTTAACACTAATTTTATTTCTACGGTTATTAGGCTACACAAGCTTGCTATTTCTTCTAGAGCATTCTATCATTATATTTTTCTAAGAATTTGTTTGATCCAAGGTTTCTGACTTACTGGCTTCAAGTCATTTATGGGATTCTCCAATAATATGTTAAATCTCTTCTCTTCTAATCATGTCCCCTTGTGTTGCTAATATTTTTCATTTATGAGGTGTGTGTGTGTGTTTGTCTTTTTTTTTTTTTTTTTTTTTTTTTACTTTTTTTGTTGTTGTTGAGATGGAGTTTTGCTATTTTTGCCCAGGCTGGAGTACAGTGGTGCAATCTCATCTCACTACAACCTTTGCATCCCAGGTTCAAGTGATCCTCCTGCCTCAGCCTCCTGAGTAGCTGGGATTACAGGAATGAGCCACCACACCCGGCTAATTTTGTATTTTTGGTAGAGACGGGGTGTCTTCATGTTGGTCAGGCTGGTCTCAAACTCCTGACCTCAGGTGATCTGCTCTCCTCAGCCTCCCAAAGCACTGGGATTATAAGCTTTGAGCCACCACGGTTGGCCTGTTTTTCTACTTTTTAAGAAAACTATTAACCTTTTAGTATATCTGTGGTATCTTTATTTTCTATTTCATCAGTTTCTAACTTTTATTGCCTTTTTCTACTTCTTTTGGTTGACTAACCTATAAACATTCATGACTCTAAATTTTTCTCAATTTATGTGCCACTATCAATACTTTGCACTGTCTTGATTTATTTCATTTTTACTCAATTCTAATTGTAATTCACTCAACTATGTTTTTATGGTTTTTTGCTAAAATAATAATTATACGTACATTTAATTTACAAGCATAGTAAATATGTGGAAATCATTAATCTTGAAATAATAAAATATTTTCTCAGTACAATAAAGAAAAACATAAAGGAAACACATTTGAGTACATTAAACCTTTAAGCTTCTTAATGAAAAACTTGTTTATATTAAAACTTGAAATAGTGTTTACATATTGAAGTTCTACATCTTTAATATATGAAAGCTCTTATGAGTCAAAAATAACATAAACATGCTAATAGAAAATTGTGTAAAACATGAAAAACTCACACATGACTATGCATCATGACTTGTATGAAAGAAACCCATATTATTTAAATCTGGAGTTCAAAATTAAAATAATCTACATTCACTATATTTTATCTATTCAAATTGGTAAAACCTTCTTAAAATATTGAAAATTATATCTATATTTTAAGTGTAAGTTTAATTTTTCAGGAAGTAAACTCAGTAATATACGTAATAAATATCAAACCTTGAAATTATATAATTTCTAAATCAATAATTCCTCCTTATAAATTTTACTTAAGACATAATAGCAAGTAGCAAAGGCTTTATTGGTAAAAATATCTATTACTATATTTAAAAGGATTATGGTGTATATACTTATTTCTAATCATTATTTAAAGCAATAACAGATAAGAATTCTCCACGCTCAGGCTCGAGGTCCTCTTTGAATAATTTCATCATTCATTGACCGTGAGCATGGGTTGAACCCCACAGTAGTTCTCTTCATTTTTGATATAAACTTTGGTGCCTGTGTTATAAGTTGCATACAAGTTTGTAGAGCTGTAAGTTCCCAGTGAATAGAATATTTTTATTGTCTAATGATTCTCTCTACCCTCAATATTTTTTTTATCTTAAACTATATTTCTGTATAAATACGCCTACCTAATCTTTATTTTGGTTTGCATTTATCTCTTTTTCCATTCAATTTTGCTGTGTTTTCCATTTACCATTTCCAGTGGCGCAGGGCTGTAACTTTTGAAATTCCCTTGAGAAAGATTTTTACCAGTAACTTCTTTCACATTTATTGAAATTATTGTCATTTTGGAATTCCTTTCATTATATCTCTTTTAAATTTATCTTTGTTCTGCCTTTCAAGGAAGAATAGGATATTGGTTCCAAAATGGATTTTGTAACCAAACTGCCTAAGTTTGAATCTGCCACTAAGTAAAGTAGTTTTTGACATTTTGTGTCCCACTTTCCTTCTCTATAAAATGAGGGTAATAGTGAAGCCATGAAGCTGTGGGAAGGATTCAAGTTGTTATATGTATGAGGCGATTAATCTGTGGGGGATTGTAAGAATCACTATATGAATGTCCCTAACAACTACAATTCTTTCTCTTTTATTATCTTTTCATTTTATCTGTTTTATTTTTAATATTTTTCTCTCTCCTGATTTGATATTTAAACTTCTTCTTTTCTATTAGTGACTAGTCTTGAAATTTTTCTGTAAACATGTAACCTCACAAGGTTCGGAATCATAGGACAGCTTTTCTAGAAAACAAGACCCAAAGAAGACTTTAACTCAGATCATCTTTCCCCTGCCATACATGCTATTGTTGTCTAACATTTCAGTTCTGATTTTTTTATGAAAATTTCACAAATTAGACATTTATAACATTTTACAGAGACAAAATTTAAATGTACATACTTGTTTAGTACATCCTTTGTGTTTTTGTGTTAATACGCCATTTTCTTCCAGCTTACATTGTTGTATTTAGTATATGTGCAGTTATTCCAATTGTCCTTCTTTCGTAGGTGTTCTGATTTCTCTTTTTTTCACTTCTATTATAAAGTTTACATACAAAATATAAAATGATGTGTATAGACTTTAGTATGAGGTTCAATGAGTGCTGACAAATACACACATCCATGTAACAAGCAGCCCCAGTGCTTCTTTCTCCCCTGAAAGTTTCCTTTTCACTTTGGCATGGTCCAGTATCCTCACCCCAACTCTCCTTACCATTGCTCTAATCTCTATTATCTTAGATTAGTTTCACCTGTTACGGAGCATCATACTAACACAAATAAGCTCTGTGTTATATTTTATATCTGGCTCCTTTTATTAAATATAATACCTATAAAAATATCTCTGCTCTTCCATATATCATCAGTTTGATTATTTTTACTGCTACATACTTACTCCATTGTATAAATCACCAAATTTGTTTATTCATCCACTTGTTAACATATTCTTATTTCTAGTTCTTGGCTATTGTGGAGATGCTAGTTATGAGTATCAACTATGATTATTTGGGTAATATGTGTTTTCATTTCTCTTGAGTAAATTCCTGGGAGTTGAATTAAGGAGAAATGGGGTAGATATCTTTGTTTATAAGAAAACTTAATGCTATCCATTTTTTTTTCTTACAAAGATCATGCCAGTCTTTATTACAGTCAACATGGTGTCATTGCAGATAGCTTCATAACGTTAATTTAGGGAAGTGTCCTCTGCTCTTTTGAAAACAGTTTGTGTGAGAATGGACATAATTCATTTGTTAGGATGCACCAGTGTATCTCTCTGGGCTTTTGTTTGCAGGAAGTTATATTATTACAAATCTGTTTAATAAGTAAATAGTTCTCTGGTTTTCTATATCTTCTGGTGTCGATTTTGGTAAACTGGGTTTTTAAGAAATGTGTATTTTCATCTAATTTGTTGCCATCATTGACTTGTAGATAATATTTCCTTATTCTTACATGACAAGAGGATACGTAGTCATGTAGCCTCTTTTTTTTTTTTTCCTGACAATGTAATGTTTTTCTTTTTTGCTCATTAGTCTTGAAATGTATTAACACTCATTTGATTGCCCAGAATATGGTATATCTGGGACAATTTCATATGCACTTGGGAAGAAAACGTGTTTTCTGCAGTAGCTGGGTATAATGTTCTGAGATCAGGTTTTCTATATCCTTATTGATTTCTTGTCTCCTTTTTCAATTGGTTTCTGAGAGAAGAGTCAAAATCTACAACTCCAAGTTGGAATTTCTTCTATTTCTCTCTTTAGTTCTGCCAGTTTTGCTCATATTTTTCAAGACAGTTATTAGCCACAGACACGTTGAGGATTGTTACATTTCTCTGTTGATTTTGCTCTTTTAGCATGAAATGTTCTTTTTCATCTCTAATGCTTCTTATCTTGAAATCCACTTAGTCTGGTATACATTTATCCTTATATGACTTCCATGTGCTTAATGTATACATGGTGTACTTTTGTCATACTTTTACTTTAATTCTAGTTGTGTCTTTATATTTTATTTTTGTTTTCATCTAACAGTTTTATTTTTTGATATATAATGTACATATTTTGGGATACACAAGATAATTTGGTACATGTATATACTATGTAAAGACTGAGTTTGGATATTTAGGATATCCATCACTGTCAGTATTTACCTTTTCTTTATGCTAGGAACATTTGAATTATTCTTTTATGGTTATATGAGTGAGAACATGCAATATCTGTGCTTGGCTTATTTTGCTTAACGTAATGACCTCTGTTTCCATCCACATTGCTGCAGATGACAGGATTGTATTTGTTATGTCTGAATAACATTTCGTTGTATATACAGATACCATGTTTTCTTTACCCATTCATCCATTAATGGTCACTTAGGTTGATCCTATATATTGTGAATAGTGCTGCAATAAACCTTGGAGTACAGATAGCTCTCCAATACATTGAGTTATTTTCTGTTTGTCTGTCTATCTGTCTGTCTGCCTATATACCTATACACACACACACAGTAGTGGAATTGCTGGATCATATGGTAGTATCTTCATATTTTAAAGGGAATCTCTATGGATTGCCTTTTGTTGGGTCTTACTTTAATACACAGTCTGATAATCTGCATTTTAATTGGAGTGTTTGGTGTATTTACATTTGTTGCAGTTACTGATATGTTTGGGTTTATGTATACCATATTTCTACTTGTTTTCTATCCTATCTCTTGTCATATTGTTTATCTTTTTCAGTCTTCTTTTTGGATTAAATAAATAGGTATTTCTCTTCTTGCCTATTCTCATGTCTAGGGAATAAGCAAGAATGCTGGTTATTGTGAATGATCAATTGTTGTTAAGTCTGGATTAATGTCTATTTTGGAGGGTTGAATTTTGTTTTAATGGGATGCAAGTTTGCTAGCATCTCTACCGTATTTTGTTGAGGTTTTGTTTTAGGTTTTCTTAAGGAAGGTTACATAACTTTCAGATACGGTTTTTGCTCCTAAGGTGTGACCTTGCTGGTATATCAGCTGAATGCCCAGGTATTAACTTAACAACGCCCTTCCATTCTAACTGGGCCACAGTACTACATCTACCACAGCTATGCAATATCAGCTCCACTCTGAACCTGGCACTTTGTGCTAGGCAATGCAGAATCCCACCTTGGCCTTAAGGACTTTTGAGGAACACTAACACATGCTTAGGAGTCCCTCTCTCCATTATGATCTTCTTTCCGGTAATCTGTCACGCAAAGTTCAACGGTTTCAGTAGCCTCGAACACTCTGCCTCCTCATTAGCGACTCCATAAAGTTCTGCTTTAGCTTTGCTTCCCTCTGCTGCATTTCGGGACCTCCCCTTGGAGAGCTATGGTGAGTATGGGGTCATTTCATGTGTTTCCCCTCTCTCGGGGATGAGAGTTCTCAGCTACTTATGATCCAAGGCTTGCACACGGTTGATTAGTACTTTTTTTTTTTTACCTGGTTTAATTGTTCATGTCAGGAAGGTAAGTCCCACACTACATTAGTGGGTCATGGCTAGAAGTAGAAGCCTGCTTTCCTTTTTCTGTCTTCATTATGTTTCATTGTAAAATTATTTTTGTTGATTAGCTTTAAAGTATGCTATGCTTCCTAAAGCTGTGGCTTCATATTTCTTACCCAGAAATAGCTGAAAACTTTTTACATACTATTCCCCCAAATATTATATTTTATAAAGGATGTTTACTGTATAGTTCAAGCAATAAATTTTAGATGTAGACTCCATGAGTTCTAATGTATAATAATTTGATTAAAATTACTTTGCATTTATAGATTAGTTCTCTATAACATTGTATAACTCATATATTCCATTCTATATACATATTTTGTTAACATTTTATAATTTTTTCTAAAAAGATGTTACACATCTTTTATTAATTTTTCATAGTTTTATTACTGGCATATAGAGGCTTTTGTTTTCTATTATATTTTATGGGTATTGCTGAGGTATAGGAATATTCCTGATTTTTATATATTTATTTTGTATCAGTAACTTTGATCTCCTCTGACCTATATGTAGTGTCTTGAGTATTCTATATAGATAAGTATATCATCCAAAAAAGACAAATGAATGAGTTTGCCTCTACTGTCTCAAAATATATATTGTTTATTGTTAACTCTTGTCTCCAAAGCAATGTTGGATAACAAAGATAACAGAAATCACTCTTACCTTGTTTCTGATTGTAATGAGAATGCTTCTGAGTTTCAGCGTTAAATATGATGCCCTTCATAAGTTCTAGGTAGATGACGTTGACCGTATTAAGCAATGTTATTCTATCAACATTTAAGAAATTATGAGTTAGTTAAAAATTTGTTTAAATAACTCTGTTCTAGGGACTAGAGATACAACTGTTAACTCACTGGAGGAAAGGTGTTCACTTCTTTGATCCTTCAAGCGCGGCTGTTTCATCTATTCCCATTTTCCTAGTCTCTTCCTCAGGAGTTCCTTCTCCCTTCCAGGCTGCTACACAGATGTCACTTCCCCTTGGAAACCTACCCTCAAGCCTCATTTGGGACTATGCTTTTCCTTCACATCTCATGCAAAGCTTTCCCTCTCCTTCTACTCATCATGCACTATTGCAATTGTCTGTTAACTTGTCTGTGTCCCCAGTACTCTGAGAGCAACAGTAAGTCCTGTTGCCAGTTGTATCTCTAGTGACAAGGACAGTGCCTAACTGAAATTGACTGCTTAATATTGCCTAATTGATTAGTTAATTGCTTACTATGCCTTTTGTTTATTTTTAAGTCTGTAGGGAAGCGTTTGATTTTATTTATATATTTATATATTTATTTATTATTTATTTATTTTCTTTTTTGAGATGGAGTTTCACTCTTGTTGCCCAGGCTGGAGTGCAATGGCAAGATCTCGGCTCACTGCAACCTCCGCCTCCCAGATTTAAGTGATTCTCCTGCCTCAAGCTCCCAAGTAGCTGGGATTACAGGCGCCCACCACCACGCTGGGCTAATTTTTGTATTTTTAGTAGAGTTGGGGTTTTGCCATGTTGACCAGGCTGGTCTCGAACTCCTGACCTCAGATGATCCGCCTGCCTTGGCCTCCCAAAGTGCTGGGATTACAGGCGTGAGCCACCGTGCCCAGCCATGTTTGATTATCTTTCAGGCTAAAATTGTGATCACCTTGAGCTTTGATATAAGAAATTGGGTCTTTTTATGACCAAAATCAGACCCATTGTATATAAAATATAAATGTTTGTGCCAAACAGTGTTTAACAAACCATTCTGGTACCTCTCTGTGAAAAGGTAGAGAAATTCCTCTGTAATTTCTCATGTCAAAGAGCTGTAATTCTCCGAAACAAGTGGTTTGTTTTCATCTTCTAGATATTTTGATGCATGCGGCTAATGATATTTTCTATTTCACATTGTTTGGGAAGCTTTAGAAGCAAAGCTTAGCTTACTTCTATCAAGGGTATTCAACATTAGAGTATCATGTTGTATATTAATTTAATTCCTTCCTGTCTTCTGCTTTTATATTCTCATTTTTTCCCTCTTCCCCCAACATTATATTTTCTGTTGTCAAATCATATTTCCCTATACACTACCCTAAATCCTTTTGCCACCAAGCAAGGTAAAAATATTTTCAGGGTAATATGTTATTGAAATAATCTCACCACTTCATTCTATTTTAAATGCTGCTGGAAGGTTTGTCTTTCAACAATATGAATAATGATGTCCTGCTTCTGCTTAAAATACCTTAGTGGCCTCCTGTTGCTTCTAGGGCGAAACACAGACTCCTCAGGAAGCTGCACGTGAGTCTTCATGGTACTTTTCTGAGTGCAGAATTGAAAAGTTCATTTAAACACATCAAGTCCACATTTTGACTAAACCACTTGGAAAATGAAAAAATTTTTCTGTGATAATATACTGGTTTACCTTTTCATCAAAATTCTGGAGTGAAGCATTTTCTTTTCTTTTTAGTAGAGAAGGGGTTTCACTATGTTAGCCAGGATGGTCTCGATCTCCTGACCTCGTGATCTGCCCATCTCAGCCTCCCAAAGTACTGAGATTACAGGCGTGTGCCACCGTGCCCGGCTGCCTGAGTGAAGTATTTTCACAATCACAAGCTTGCAAAAAGTTAGTTTTGTTTCTATTTTGTTTCTGTTTTTCCCACAGTAGTGTATATTGAACTCTAGAAAAAAAACGGTAGTGTTAGAAAGTTTATGTAATGTTGTAGAAAATGGAAGGAGAACAAAAGGGGACCTAGCAGGATATTCTATCAACTGTTGAACCTTTGTCTAAATAAACTGTGTAACAAACTGGTATATAGCCCCTGAATGGATAATAAAATTAACTCAGTGCCCAGGAAAATTGTACCCGCATTTCCCATGAAGTGGCTTTAGGTTAAATGAAAGTGGTACATTGTTTCAGAAAAATATTGGAAGATCATTTTCAGGATTCAAATATAATCTCTCCCCACCTATCATCTCTTGACTTTCTTTCTAGATCTAAAAGAGAGAAATTCAATAAATTCTGGTAAGTGCAGAAAATCATGATTTAGGACCAAAAAAACTGCCCTAAAAAGGACTTTCTCACCAATGGCATAAAAAGAAGTTCTGAGTTTTGGAATGAAATGCTACTTCTTTGCTAAAATGCCAGAATAGCAAGTCATTTAATTCTGCCTTACTAACAATATCAGAAAACAGAAGCTATGTCAATGAGCATTTTGCAGAGCATATGTGGGCTAGGAGGGCTATACTTCCTTATAAATCATTTCATGATGATTCAAATTTAAGAAAACTCAGAAGCACCTACTAAAAGTAAAGTCCTGAAATGAGGACAGAATATTTCCAGTTCAGACTGGTATTGACATTTACGTAGGTCACCATTCGAAGTGATGACATGCATGTACATGTGTCTGATTCCTGGAAAGTTTAAAGTACATTATAGTGTCATGTATATTGTTTTACTTAGTGATCCAGCAAGCATTTCCTCAGCCTATTTATTAGGTATGCCATTAAATCTCCTTTAAAATTCTATGCATACATAGTCCCTGCCAAGTTGAATGCCATACACTGGTGAGAGATACTTATGTATTATGCACAGGTATGCATGTTGTCTTATCTATCATATCACAGTGTTCTCTGTATGAAATAGAATGGTTTGTCATATGAAATCTACAATGCAATTGTATACTTTGCAAACAGATTGTCAACGCTTTTAAGATAGGAACCTAGAAGTCTGTTCTGAATCTCTTACTACCTATGTAAAACCTAAATTAAACTACATGGCCGGATAGGACCACAATAATATCGTTAATAAGTCCTTATTACATTTAATTGTGTGGTGATTAATGCCATGACACTTTGCATTTCACAGTTCACATTTTCACCAGTGCTATCTGGCAACTGCCCCTACTATTCCAATAAAAATCACTTCAGTAATAGCTTTCTACTAGTTAATTCCTACTGATATTTTCCATTCTATTCCAGGCCAGATCATACATATTTGAAAACTGTGCAGCATTTGATGCCCTGGTCTAGCCCAGATCATTTTTGCTTGAATTCTGTGATCTCACTTTGTTCCACATGTCTTCTTACCTGTTAAGTCACTTAATCTCTCACTTGAGTTTCCTTTTGCTGTTCCTGGCATTCTACTCTTTCTGTTTCTTGACGCTCTCTTGAAGAGCTCATTATTCGGTGGTTTCTGTTGTACACTCATGACTGATCATCATTGCTTCTCCACGGATAACTTCTCTGAATGCCGGACCCAGTTACCCCCATCTCTTCCACTTTGTCCAACAGAGTTCTCAAATGGATTTGTTACAAACTGACCTCATCACTCACTACTCCCAATCGGCAACCCCCTTCCCATCTCCCAGAGAGTATACTGCTCTCCACTTTGCTATCCAAGTGAGAAGTCACCCCCTTCTCTGAACGCTGAATGTGTTCTACTGATCCCATCTCATCACCCCTGTGCTGTGCTTTTCTTACCTCCATATTGCAATTCCTTGAGCTTTCATGTTTGCTTCAACATTCTCGAAGTCAAATCTCTCAGCAACTGACTTGTAAGGAAACTTCGCTTATTTCCAATATGCGCTTCCAAATTCTTGAAGCCAGTTTGGCCAGGTAATGGGCATGTCTGTAAAATGCTCTAGTTTTTACATGTCTGTCTAAGTCAGGGTTTTCTGTTTGTATTTTCTGTGGCATGCCATGTTCTCAGTTTACATTCTGTATGCTTTCTGTGCCTTTTAGCAGAGCAGGGTGCACTTTTAGGTTTCAAATAGAAATTAATAAAATGCCATGAAACTTCAGGTATCACATAGACCCAGCACCAAAGGTACAGGAACATTGATTCTCCGTGTGGGCCGTTCGCACATGGGCTACCGTGTATTTCGGAGTTGAATTCCGTCGAAAAGCATGGTTCATCTGTGGTGTGCTTTCCTGTTCATGTAAGAATATGGCAGTAAGATGGAAATGGCCTGCTGAGGTCTAAGGCCTCCTCATGGCCTTTCTTCTATCCTGGGTCAAATATCAGTGTCTGTCTTGATCTCTTTGTGATCTAAATATCCAGATAAAATCATCTACAATTCTATGCCTATGTGGGCACAAAGAAATTATTGTGAACGTCTCCTTAAAATCAAGAATTCTGTGTCTGTGTATGTTTTAAAAGTCAAAGTAAACTTCTTTTCATAAACTTCAGTTGATTCAATGGTGAGGACATGGTTCCAAACATGAGTAGAAGACCATTTTTATGGCAGCACTGAGAAAATACTTTATGAATATTCAGATATAAAAGGGTTAATTATGATAGCTAAGTGGTACAACATAAGCAAACAATCTTCCCAAATTCCATTAAAATGGAAAACTATACATTAGTTATTGTCAATAAGACATCATGGTCACAACATATGATTTATTAGACAGTATTATACTGCTCAAAAGACAAAACAGTAAAATCACACTGAAGACAGTTGACTCAGAATGAGGAATACATTTACCAAAAAGTAATAATTTTAATATATGCAAGAAGTTTGAAAATGATATTTAATTGTCAGTTATAACTGGAAAGATTAAAATGTATTAATTTGATACAGCTTTTAAAAGATGAATTAGCATTTCCCACCTTGATATTTTCTCTGAGCGTGAAAATTTAAATAGTATATGACAGTATGCCAATTCCAAGAAGTTCTTTAAAATATATCTCCAGGAAACTTGTTCAGTGTATTTCTTTAAAACACATTTTCATGATGGTAAAGCCACCTAACTGTGTATCACTACACAGAATTCCCTAACAATTTAATGGGATATTTATTTTTGAAGTGGATTTTTTTTCCAGTATGACTGTGAGATATGCAATATATTACTTAATCTCTCCAGCACCAAGTAAAATTCTCTGAAATGATAGGTTGATTATCTAGCGGAATCACGTGTCTCACACATTTGCTAAAACCTAGTTGATACTAGCCAAACAAAAATGTTCCTTCTCTGAAATTTAATGTCAGGTTTATTTTATTTTAATTACAATTGACATTCTCCCATAATCCCAGCACTATGGGAAGCTGAGACAGGAAGTTATCTTGCGACCAGTAGTTTGAGACCTGCCTGGACAACATAGACCCCTATCTCAACAAAAAATGAAATAAAGAATTAGCAAGCATGGTGATGTTCACCTGTAGCCCCAGCTACTCAGAAGGCTTGAGCCCAGGATTTTGAGGCTGCGGTGAGCCCTTATCATGTCACTGCAGTCCAGTTTGGGCAACAGAATGAGACTCTGTCTCTTAAAAAATTAGTATTTTTCTAACTGAACTCAATAAGCATTGATGAACGTAAAAGTATTATTTCTTCATTTAAAATAGACATTCAGAATTTAAACCAGCATGTGCCACTCTGGATATTTTGATATTCTCTAACGTGTTCTAAGTATGTTATGTTCACAATTATACCAAAGTAACTAATATTGGCAAATTAGTCATATTTGTAATAAGATACTTTTTAAGTCATTACTTTATTTTCAGTTTTTTTTTTTTTTTTTTTTTTTTTTTTTGTCTAGAACTAGTCTTAAAAGAGAAAGGATTGAAAGAATGCCACTTAACTGTAGAATGCTTCAGGAAAATAAAATCTCTCTTCAATTAAATCCTTTGAAATAATCTATGCATAGCACTTTCCAAGCCAAGGCATGGGTTGTTTCATTGCATCTTATGCTGTGACAAAGTCCTATAATTAGCACATTGGTGTAATTTACCACTGTTTCATTAAAGCTGATTGCCTAACTATTTGGGAAGTTAACATGGCTACTTGAGTACTTGACCTGCCTTTTTTTTTTCTGTGCTACAGCTGTTAGTAGGAAGTGAGCAAAGGCATTCATTGCTGACAGTCGTAGAAATAATCCTGGTAAAGGTTATCATACAAGACAAAGATGGAGTTTCACTCTGTGCATCCTCAGACCTTTCCATTTTTAATTGGTTTGGTTTTCTGATGAGATCTCAAATGACAGAACAAATATTTGACAGCTAAATTTTTACCAATTTAAAAAGTGAACTCATATTTATTTAACTTACATTGTTAATCATTTATCTTTTGAAAGTCTGATTTTTAAAAGTGTAATGCATTAAAGCAGTGTGTCCTTGAATTTAAGAGAGTCTACAAGTTGTGCAGAAATGGTGAAATCCATTTAAATGGCTTGAGGTAGGGGTAAGAGGTAAATAATAGTTTATTTTAAAAAGTAGATTGAACATAGTCACGTTGTCAAGAGTAACCATCTTCTGTGTCTTTGGCCGCTGGTGAAGAGCTGTGTACAATTGTATATTTGACTCTTTAGCAACCCACCCCCAGCTATGGGACATGATAGATCAGTCAGCAGGGTACTCTCAAGTTAGGGTAGTAGGATGATCAGAGAAAAATCCAGACTTGAATCAGAGCACCAGTACCATAAACCCTTATAAAAGCAATGCTTCAGATCAAGAGGGAAATTTATAGAGGTTCCCTACTACATGCAGTCTTCTGATAGCTTTAATACTGAAGTAGTTGCTAACACCCTTGTCTGAAAAGAGCATTTAGAAAAGAACAACACACACACACACACACACAGAAAACTTGTTGAAAATTCTCCATAAGCAATTTACATCCTGACAGAAGAAGGATGGAGTTTATTCTCTTTCATAATCCTCTGTTACACACTTGCAATATGCTGCACATTAATTAACAGGTTTTTGTTGCTAAAATTAAAGCGGTTTTCTATAAGAGACACCTTAGGTAAAATTGTCAATGGAGACCAAGTTTATTTCCATTATTTTTAATTATTTGCACAGGACATAAATATGAAAATGAACTTCTTGCATTTAGTTGTGGAGACTTTTTAATATGAATATCTCATCCTTCCTAGAAGTTTCTGGGGTTGATGGGACCTTCATCCTGGGCCCTCTGTCCCTTAAATTATTCTTAGTATGATGCACCTCCCGGTAGCCCTCCCACCATCCCCAAAAAAAGAGTCAGGAGAAGTGGAAACCTTAGTAATCTTAGTATTTCCATCTCTATATTCCTAGAAATTTCAATGTTTAGGAAGTAAAGGAAAAGACAGGAGGGAATGTGTTTTGGAGCAGGAAACAGGAATGGTAAGAAATGCACAAGATGTCACTAAACAGTCATAATAAAAATAGTATTAATAATTATTATTATAGATGCTTAGAAAAAGAGAAATAACACCCCAAACAGTAATCAAACCCCAGCATCATGTACGACAGTGTATCAATTAAAATGAATGGGAATTACATGCAAATGCCTCAAATAAGATACCTCAAATAAGAAATGTAGAATACCTTTCCACTGATGATTTTTAGTTGTCAGGGCAAGTGAGACCCAAACAGCAGACAGAATGGTCCCAGCATGCTTGTTGCCTTTTTTTGTTTGCACAGTGGCTGTCAGTTCCAGCCTTACAGGTAGTGGAACCCAGCCGGAAGAAGGGGCGGGACCCAGCATTGCAGCCTGAACTGAGAGCAAATTTAAATTACTGAGCCTTTTTTTTCCTTTTTTTATTTTTCTACTCTGCGACAAACTGAAAAGATTCCAGCACGCTAATTTAACCACCCTGCTTCTTCTTTGCCTTTTTTTTTTTTTTTGATTTTTTTTTTTCTCCCTGCTTCTAGGATAATTAAAAGAGAAACCTGTAAAAGGCAACATTCCTGTGAGCGAGTTGGTGCTGCAACGTGCTGGTAAGAAAACGAGTTTAATTTTTTTCATCTTTTTTTTTTTTTTTTTTTTTTTTTTTGCTTTTTCTTTTTTTAAAGAGCTGAAGGCTTTGTCTGTCTAATGCAGTCATAAGCGTGGCTTCCCTGCCGTGAGGGGTTAGCATGTAATGAAAAGGTGTAATAGCCTGATGTACGACCTTCGTGTCATACTTCTAATGGTTAATAACAGCATTCCTGTCTGCCCCGATGATGCTTCTCTCTGCAAAGGGACTATTTGCCCAGTTGCAACAGGGCTAAGATTGTCGCACTATGACAATGAGTTGTTGATTGATTGGAGTTGCGGTGTCCTGTCAGAAAGATTTCTTGAGTTTCTCCAAGTTACTCCCTTCCAGGGATGTTACGGGTTTTAATAGGTACCTTGCAGACCATAACCGGTTTGCTGTTTACTCATCAAACAGGAAGTGCAATGATGAAACTTTTTTTTAAGGAATGCTAATTGTCCTAGACTTCCTTAGTTCAGATAATGAAACAGACTAAAATGAGTGCTCAGTGAAGTCATTTTAATCCCTTTCATGTGTAACTAGTCAGGAGTTCATTAGACGGCCAACTAAGAAGAACCTACATCATTTGCAGACCTTGTACTTGCGATGCCAACTTTATTCTTCAAAAGGACAAATTTTAATTCAACCCAATTAAATTCAACAAGTATTTCTGTGTATACTCTGCCTGGAACTGCTGCTGAGAATGTGCTTGCCTGTTACTCTGTTGTGGGGGAATAACTGAAATTAGATAGTGTAAATTTGCAGCAACCAGATTTTCTTACTACCTTTAGCACTGACCAGATCACTTAAGACATTTCAGAATGTGTGACTGTTGGCTATAAGATGAAGTTCTCAAGGTTACATATCCTACAATCGATGAAGTTCTGTTCCTTCTCTGCTTGTAACTTTTGCTCATGTGAAAAATGCAACTCTGGCTAGTATATTTTATATCACATCTTAATATTATAAAGAAGGAAAAAACACATAGACATCTCTTTTTTTGTACACCAAACATGTCATTTGAAAATAGATCCATGTGTCAAACTTTGAGCTTATCCATATTTTAGCCTCAGAAGGAGGAAGACACATGGAGAGGTTTAGGCTTGTCAATGAGTGTGCTTGGATTTGGGTCAAGAAACTTAGGAACTACAATTTTCTCTGTTTGTTCAGTTGTTTGTTTTCTTTAAAACCACATGTGAAACAGCAAGGAATAGATTTTGCTGTCCCACTATTGTTCTTTGTAAACTGGTGTAGTTTTTATTTTTTTATTTTTTGTCTTTTGATTTTGAATAGATCACTAGAAATGTAATGGGAAAGTTGTCAAAAACAACGTAGTTACCGAATGTCCATTAAAACCTTTTTCTAAAAAAAACAAACAAAAACAAAAAAACTCCTATGGATTTTGAAGGTTGTATGCCATTTGCATCTTATAGAGATAGTGGCATTCCATACGCTGGTAACATTTGGTCTCCGGTCTCTGTAGCTATTCTGTCTAATTGTGTCACTCTACATTTAACAGCTCTGAACATGCCATGCCCCTGGGTCCTCACGGGTGCCCCCAGAGCTCTTGAAATGTCTAAAAAGACCTTAGAACATTACAAAGTGTCAATTGTTAGAATAATTTCTGCCTCTTTACAACAAGAGAAAATGCTGTGGATTTAATAGTTCATTTTTAAAGTCTGTTCTTATCCACCAGTAACTGTCTATTAGCAACATTTCCGTTATAATTGGAATAAATTGTTGCCCAGTAACAAGCAACTAACTCCTTAGCGACTTTCCATAGAATCAGTGACTAGAAATAGCTACAAAGAGCTAAATGCAAGTCAAACCGCAGCACTTGTGTTTTTTTTTTATTATGGGAAAAAATTCATTTCTTTATAATTTTACCATTCTATTAAATTCTCAAATTTCCAAATTGAGGTGCCTCTTCTTTGTAATTTTCTAATTGACGAAAATCCCGTACGTGAAAAATAAAGGCCAACAGATCTTTGAAAATGTTTCTTTCTGGCTTAACATAAGAAAGGATAAGCACAACCTCTCAGACTATGAGTGTTAACAAGATTCTGAGCCAGCAACACCATTAAATGTGAAGAACTGCCATCATCTTTTGCAGAGCGCAATGTAAAATTAGGGGTTTCACTGTAGGACTCTGTCATTTGAAATAGTAATCACTCCGTACTACTATATATTGCTGAAGTTCAAATGATGCTTCCGCCATTAATAAAATATTGAATAACCCTGAAATTATGTTAGTTAGATTTTACCCTGTTTTTTCAATAGATAGAGTCAGGAATAGCCCCAGATCCTTTTTACCTAAGTGTACATAATATCAGTATGTCTTTTCTTCTTTCCTCGCTGAAGTGCTATGACATTAGCGTCTCAGGAGAAAATTTCCTTAACAATAGTTTTGCATGTGCCATGAGCCCTTGCAGCATTTGGGAAGGGTTTTCACCTTCTACTTGCACAGGTGTTGAAACAGAAAATACCTTATGACGAGAATACACATTGTTATTTTACACACAGACATATGGACAAAAATATAGATATGACGCCAGAATAAACATTAAAGGCAACATGAAAGATTATGGATTGCTCCCTGAAAATAGGACATCTGACATTTGCTCAATTTATTATAAATGTTTACTGAGGATCAAGTATGTGACAGGAAGTATGTCAGAATCTGTAGGAAACAAGAAAAACAGAAAAGCCATGTCTTGGTCATCAGGGGAATTACAATGTAGTAAGAAATGCAGCAGGTAGACTAGAAAATGTAATTTGATTGATTAGTCTATGATGACCTTAGCATTGTGTCAGGCTATTGGGATCAAGAAAAGTTGTAACTTTATTTCTATCTGGAGCTGGCATAATGTTTACTTCTCTCATTTGCTTCAATTCTTTACCTATAGCCACACATGTTTTCCATTTCCTGTGTTTTTTTTTTTAAATCTTATTGATATAAGTAGTCTTAACAGCTGTAATTTTTGTGTGTTTTTACTATAAAATAAAAATGAGCAGGAAGTGCTGAAGGGGTATCAAGAGGTATCAAGTCCCATTTCTCATCACCCACTGCCTTTGTCACTCGTAATCTACTTAGACCTCTGTCCTCCTCATCTTTACACAGAGGAAATGACCTCATCCAACACTATAATTCTTTTATTCCATCCTAGTGGAAGATGGGTAGCTTTTAAGGAAAAGGTATGGTTATGGCGGGCTTGTCCACCTGCGGTTTAAACAAAATACAAGACAATTACCAGCTAACAAGCTCTAAGTCTTAGCCTCTGCGTTCATGTTGAATCGAGGTTTGGTTATACCTGCCCCATGATTTTATACCTTCGGCTCTCTTCATTATCATGTTAATGCCCCCAAGACTGTAGAGGAAAATTGCAACAGAATAGTACCTGTATGTTGAGAATGTTGTTCTAGCATCTGCTCAAATGCGTCTTACATGTGATCCAAGAAAAAAAAAGAGAATGTCTTTCCCCTTAAACAACATTGCATAATCTGATATTTCTATGTACCTTTTAAAGTAGCACTTGAGCAATCTGATGAGCTTTCATTGATTTATACACCTGTGAAGTCACAAGAACCAAGCTGCAGAGAATTTCCATTCATATAAAAGTTTCCTGTGCCACTGTGACTCTTGCCTCCACACCTGGCCTTCGGGCAGGCCTTCAGATTTGCATTCTGTCACTATAGATTAATTTACATTGTATAAAATGTCATATAAATGGAATTATGCAGTATGGATTTTATGTCTGGCTTTTTCATTTTGCATACTGACTTTCTGATTCATACATACTGTTGCATACATCAGTAGATTTGTTATTGCTGTGTAGTATTTTACTAGATAAATAAGCAAAAGTTTGTTCATCTGTTCACCTGTGGATGACTATTTGGGTACTTTCCATTTGGGAACCATTATGAGTAAAGCTGTATGAACATTCAGGTGCAAGCCTTAATGTAGGCATAGGTGTTTCTCTCAGGTAAACCGCTAGAAGTGAAAAGACTGGATCATATGGTAGAGGTATGTTGTATAAGAAAAAACCCCGCAGTTTTCCAAAGTGGCTGTAACAGTTGATGCTTTCTCCCGCAATGTTGAAGAATTCCAGTTGCTGGATATCTTTGCCAACATTTTGTGTATTGCCAGTCTTTTCAATGTTAGCCATTCCAGTGGTTATGTAGTATTAACTCACTGTGGTTTTAATGAATCTTCCCTGAAATTGAATGATATGGGGCATCCTTTCATGTACACATTGGCTTATGGTAAAGTATCTGTTCTAATATTTTGTCCAATTTTTATTGGGTTCCATGTGTCATCTTAATATTGAGTTGTAGGAGTTGTTTTTTCTCCTGGATAGACACTTCTTTTCAGATATGTGTATAGAACACCTTTCCTCCCAGTACGTGACTTTCCTATTATTTTTAATGGTGTCTTTTCAAAGCACAACATTTTTTCTTTTGAATTAATCCAAATTACCAATATACCACATACCAGCATAAAAATTTATTTCATGGTTCATACTTTTTTGTGTGGACAAAGTGGAAATGCTAAGATTTTTCTCCTAAGTGCTTCTCTACAAATTTTATAATTTCTGTGTTCACTCACAGTTCTATGGTGCATTTTGAGCTAATGTTTATGTTTAGTATGAAATAAAAACCAGGGTTCAATTTTTTTGTCATATGGAGAGCCAGTTGCTTCAGCACCATTACTAAAAAGACTGTTCTTTACCCTTATTTAATTACCTTAGTTTATTTGTCAAAAATCACTTGACAGTAGGTGTGTTGGTCGTTTTCTGGGATCCATCCCATGGGTTTATACATTTATTCTTTCACTAATTCCACACTGTATTGATTAGCTTTATAGTAAGTCTTGGAAACAGATACTGTATATTCTCCAACTTTCTCTTTTTAAAAATTGCTTTGGCTCTTCTAAGTTCTCATTTTTATACAAATTTTAGAATTTGCTTGTAAATATTTACCCCAGTAAAAATTCTGGTGAAGTTTTTATTAGAATTGCATTGAATATAAATTCAATTTGTAAAATTGACATTTTAACTCTATTGAGTCTTCCATCCATAAACAATTATTCAGTTCTTCACTTATGTAGTTGTTCTTTAATTTCTTTAAGCAATGGATTGTAGTTTTTGGTACACAGGTATTTCACTATTGTTGTGAAATGTATTCCTAAATGTTCAAGGGGACTTCAAGAAGGTCATGAAAAAATTGAATTAAAAGTTAAAAATAAAAAAAGTAAACTTTATTTCTCAACGTAAGCGCCATCAAAGTCAAGAGACTTCTATAAGCAATGATACCAGCCACTTAGTTTATCTCTAAATGAATCCTGAGAATTTAACTTATGGCAATGCAACATTTTTTACACTATTAACTGAAGAAAAAATGGTATCCTTTAAATAATTTTTAGGATTAGAAAACAAAAAGGCAGAAAGAGACAAATCAGGAATGTAAGGCAGATGCCTAATGATTTTCCAATGAAACTCTTGCAAATTTGCCCTTGTTTGAGAGGCATAAGCCACAGCATTGTTTTGGTGAAGCACCCTATGATAAAGTTTTGGCATTCTCAAAACACTCTTATACAATAAACAGATACTGTCTTTCTTTGGTCCTCCACAAAGTCAACAAGCAAAATGCCTTGAGCATCCCCAAAACACTGTTGCCATGACCTTTGCTCTTGAGTGGTCTGCTTTTGCTTTAATTGGACCACTTTCACCTCTTGGTAGCCATTGCTTTGGTTGTACTTTGTCTTTAGGATCATACTGGTAAAGCCACGTTCCATCTCCTGTTACAGTTCCTCAAAGAAATCCTTCAGAATCTTCATCCTACTTGTTTAAACATTCTATTGAAAGCTCTGCTCTTGTCTGCTGTTGATCTGTTTACAATGGTTTGGGCACCCATTGAGTGGAAAGTTTGCTCAACTTGAATTTCTTAGTCAGAATTGTATAAGGTGAACTATTTGAGATGTCTGTAGTGTTGCTTATTGTTCCTGCTGTGAATTGTTTAACCTCTTCAACTAGGGCATGAACAAGAAAAATGTTTTCCTCACAAATTGATGTGGACCATCTGCTGCTGTGGGTTTCATCCTCAACACTGTTCTCATCCCTTCTTTAAACGAGTTATCCATTTGTAATTTGTGAATTTATTTGGGTAACTATCCCCATAAACTTTACATAAAGCATCAGTGATTTCACCATTCTTCCACCCAAGCTTCATTCTAAATTTGATGTTCGTTCTTGCTTCAGTTTTCATAGAATTCATGTTGATCTAGTAGGGCTGTTTTCAAACTCACCTTGTGTCTTTCATAGTGACTCAAACTAGATCCTGTTCGGGCATTTTATTAAAAGTTAGTATGAATTTATTACACTGCAAAAGAAATGGAAATCCATGCATAATTTTTTCATAATATGCATTTTTCATGAATACTTTGAAGACCCCTTGCAGAACGTTTTCATTTCTTAATAAGTGAAAATTTTTTCCAAGTGTTTGTGGCTATAATATACAAATACTATTGATGTTTGTTCACTGACCTCGTATACTGCTATCTTAACAAATTTCCTTGTTATTGTGAATATTTTTAAATTCATATTAGGATTTTCTAAATACACCGTGAACTTTTTGATCAAAACACTTCATTCTTTCCAACTGTATGTCTTTTATCCTTTTTCTTAGCTGTTTGAAATATCTAGGACTTCGAGTGAAATGTTAAGTAGAAATAATGAAAGTGAACATCCTTGACATGTTCCCAGTCTTAAGGGAAACACATTTAGTCTCTCACTGTAGAGAATGAGGTATTTTTATGCAGAGCCTTTACCACATAAAGGAGGTGAAGTCCCCTTCTATGCCTGGTTTGCTGAGAGTTTTTGTAATGAAAGAGCATCGTCCTTCTATGTACTGAGGATTTGATTTGCTAATACTTTTATTAAGAATTTTGTGTCTTTTTTCATGAAGGATACCAGTTGTCACCTTGCCTTCTTGTAAGGTCTTTGGTGTGGTATTGGAGTAATACTAGTGTCATAAAATTGGTTGGGAAGTATTCCTTCCTTCTCTGTTTTATGCAATGTTTTGTGTAGAATTGGTATTTTTTTCTTTCTTAAGTATTTGATGGAATTTACCAGTAAGCTATCCATGCCTGGCCTTTTCATTGTGGGGAGACTTTTAATTAAATATTCAATTTTATTAGTAGATATAGGATTACTTAAATTTTTCTTTTTTCCTTATGCTACTTTTGGTCTTTTATATTATTCAAAGAACTTGTATAATTCATCTGAGTAATCCCAAGTACAGGTTGAGCATCCCTAATCTGAAAATCTGAAATCCAAAATGCTCTAAAATTCAAAACTTTTTGAGCACCCAACATGATGCTCAAAGAAAATGCTCACTGGAGAATTTTGGGTTTCAGATTTTCAGATTAGGGATTCTGAACTAGTACATAGGTACAACGCAAACATTGTATTCCAAAATCTTTTCAAAATTGAAAATCCAAGACCCTTCTGGTCTCAAGCATGTTAGGTAAGGGATACTCAACCTTCATGGCCATAAAATATTCATATTCCCTTATCCCCTGTTTATTATAGGATCTCTAGTAGTATCTCCACTGTCATCCCTAGCATTGATAGTTTGTGTCTTCTACCCTCCCTTTTTTTTTTTTTTTTTTTTTTTAATGAGTCTATTAGTTTTACACTTCTGCCATAACAAATTGCCAAAATCTTAGTGGCTTAAACTACACAAGTTTCTTCTTCTTGAGTTCTGTAGATCAGAAGTCTGATACAGATCTCAAGAGACAAAAATCAAAGTGTCAGTGGGCCTGTAGTCCTTTCAGAAGACCTAGAGAAGGATCCATATTCTTAGGGTTGTAGAACTCAGATCCCTGTTTCTTGGCTGCTTATCAGCTGAGGGCCATTCTCACCTTCTGGAACTCACACATATCCCACGACCTGTAGACTTCCTCCTCAATCTTCAAAGGCAGGAATACTGAGTCAAATACTTCTTACTCTTCACATTTCCCTTCTTCATTCTTCTATCTCATACCTTTAATTCAACTGTGAAAGGTTCTCCGCTTTTAAGGCCCCATGTGATGATACTGGACCCACCCAAATACTCCAGAGTAATCTCCCTATCTCAAAGTCCATGCCACTAATCACATCTGCAAAGTTTCTTTTGCCATCTAGTATCCCATATTTAAAGATTTCAGGGATTAAAGCATGGACAGCTTTGGAAATCCATTCTTCTACCTTCTGTGGTAGAAACGTGTATAATTAATTTAGTCCTTTTCTCTTTTTCTAATACATACCTTTAGAGTTATAAATTTCTACCCAACCACAACTTCAGCTTTATCTCTAAATTTTATTTCATTTTTATTTTCTAAAATAATGTCTAATTTCTTTTGCAATTGTTTTCTTTTCATTGATTTTTGAGAAGAGTATTGTTTAATTGCCAGATACTTAGGACCTTTCTAGATGTTTCATTATTGCTGATTTTTAATTTAATCCCATTTATCAGAGAATATGCCCAATAATCAAGAATGTATTTTGATTTATGTCTCAACATATGGCTTATCTTGATGAAAACTCCAGATGTACATAAAAAGAATGAGTATTCCACAGTTATCTGATATAGTATTTTATTTCCATTTAGGTTGGTACTGTCCTTATGATCCATTTTCCTACCTTTTT
This sequence comes from Piliocolobus tephrosceles, assembly GCF_002776525.5. Taxonomy (NCBI): domain Eukaryota; kingdom Metazoa; phylum Chordata; class Mammalia; order Primates; family Cercopithecidae; genus Piliocolobus; species Piliocolobus tephrosceles. The sequence continues at coordinate 120,977,616 of NC_045442.1, read as the reverse complement.
TTTTTTCTTTTTGTGGGGGGGGGGGGGTGCTATCTGTTCTATCAGTTACTGAGAGTGTTATAATATCTTTATTATTAAATATTTGTTTCTCCCCTAAGTTCTCTCAGATTTTGTCCCATGTATTTTGAAGCTCTGTTATTAGGTGTGTATACATTTATAATTGTTACATTATACTGCTGTGTTGACCATTTTTAATTATAAAGTATCCCTCTTTTCTTGAGTAGAATATTGTAGAGATTAAATATTCATTTTAAACTTAACCCAATGTACTCAGAGTTAATGCCAGTAACATTCCAAAAGTATATTTCCATTTACTTTCTGACTTTTGAGCTATATATATAATAATATATATTATTTGTATCTACAATATAAACACAAATAAGTTGTTTTTGTTTTAAGTAACGATTTCTCTTTTAAAGAATTTAAGAGAAGAAAATATGCTTATATAGCCTGAACATCTTTTTCATTACTTGGAATGCAATCTTCCTGCTAATAAATTTTCTCACTTTATATTTATCTAAAAATGTCTTGATTTCATCTTCCTTTTTTGGATAGCTTCACTAAGCATAGAGTTAATTATTGACCAATTGTTTAAATGTTTAGCCATTTGCTTTGTCATTCCAATATTATCCAGGCTCCATAATTTCCAAGGAGAAGTTAGAAGTCAATCAAAGCCTTCTTCTCCTGTAATTAATGTGTATGTTTTCTCTAGCTGAGTTCAAGATTTTTTTTCTTTGGCTTTCAGCAGTTTAATTACAATGTGCTTAGGAATAGTTTTGTTTGACATTCATTAAGTTTTCTGATTCTGAATTAAATGTTATATGCCAAATTTGGGGGAAATTCTGTAACTATTTTTTTCAAAACATTTTCATGCTTGTTTCTGTCTCTTTTCCTTTGGGAATTGCAATTGCATATTGGATAGCCTGAGTGATACTCTTCCACAAGCCTCTCAGGCTGTATTATTTTTCTATCAATGTGTATCCTCTTTATTCTTCAAATTGGGTAATTTGTATTGATTTATCTTCAAGTTTACTCAACTTTACTCTGCCATCTCCAATCTGCTGAGTTTCTCTGGTAAATTATTAAAATTTATCAATTTTTTTGTTCTCAAATTTATAATTTTTCTATAAATTTATTTCTCTGGAGGTTCTCTTTGTATTGATTACATATTACTTTTTTAAATTATTTGAACACACTTATAATTGCTGCTGTTAACGTTTTGTCTGCTAAATCCAACATCTGGGACCATTGTGAATCAGTTTCTATTTATTGTTTGCTCCTGTATATGGCCTATACTATCCTGTTTCTCTACATGTCTAGTAATTTTGGGTTGTAAACTAGACATTGAAGATAATCCATTGTCATGACACTGAATTCTGTAATCATCTGAGAATTATTGCTCTGTTATTACAGTATTTAATTAATTTGCCTGGACATTAATGCAATGTTTGTCTTCTCATTGGTGTGCAGCTGCTAATATATCTGGTCCATTCACATAGCTCACAAATGCTACTTTTATTAGTCTGGCCTCCTAGAGGTTTCCCCTACGCCCACGTAATTTGGCATCTGAGAATTTAGGCGAGAGTTTACTCCTATTTTGGGGTTCTCCCTTTCTATGGGTTCTTCTATGAATTTTCTTCTATATCCAGATGCTACGGACATATTTGCAGGATCTCACTTCTGACACTGCAAAGTCCTGAAGCTTCAGCTTTGTGCTGCCTGAAGTTATGAGTACTGTTGTGGATTGAATTGTGCCTCCCCTCAAAAGAAACGTGGAAGTCATAATTTCCATTGTCTAACAATGTGAGCTTATTTGAAAATAAGGTCATTGCTGATGTAGTTAGTTAAGATTAGATCATACAGGAGTAAGCTGGGCCCCTAATCCAATCAGACTGGTGTTTTAAAGATGATAGCCATGTGAAGACAGAGACACACAGGGAGATGCATTGTGACAGTGAAGGCAAAGACCAGACTTACATGCCACTGCAAGTCAAGGAAAGACAAAGATTTCCAGGAAACCACCAATATCTAGGAAAAGGTAAGAAAGAGTTTCTTTATAGGCTTCAGAAGAAATGTGCCCTGCTAAGCCCCTTATTTTGAACTTCTGGTCTGTAGAACTGTGCTGTGATATATTTATTGTTTTAAGCCATCCAATTTGTGGTACTTTTTTCAACAGCCCTAGGAAACTAGTATAAGTACTATTGTTACATATACCCTTAGCAGGTTTTTTGTAAAGACAGTCGTGCCTTTTAAAAAGTCTGGGATTTAAGAATGTAAAATGAAATCCTGGTGAGAATGATACATGCTTAAAATGTTCTAGGGATGTTTGGTTGTTCTTGCTATTTTCATTGAGTCATTTGTTTCATGTAATGGTTATGCCTATGGTTAACCATCATATTTACTATGAAGATCAAAGGAAATAATTATTCAATCATTGAAAGAAAAAGTGAGGCTTAATTATACCAAATTATTGGTCCAGAGTCACATACTAAGCTCTTGGAAGAACTGGGAAAAAGAGAATCATGCCATTTTCCACTCCTAGTTCATCCTCTAAACTACATCTGAGCTACTGACTATTAAATATCTGATATTTAACACTGATTCTTAATGATGAAAAAGTTCAGCATCTAAACAGGAATGGTTTGAATTCAGACAAGCCAGGGATTATATTTTAGAAACAAGCTACTTGTGTCCCATTCTTATTTTTATAACAGTGCTGTTTCCTATAGGTGGTCAAGGAAGGCCTCCCTCAAAAAGGTAACAATTTAATTCTAGAATAATGTGAGGAAAGAAGTCCTGGGATATTCAGGGAAATAGTATCCAAGGGCAAAGGGAAACACCATACAAAATAGTACCGTAGGCCAGGTGCAGTGGCTCATGCTTGTAATCCTAGTTCTTAAGGAGGCAGAGGTGGGAGAATAGCTTGAGCCCAGTAGTTCGAGACTTGCCTAGGCAATATGGCAAGACCCTATTCTCCACAAAAAGGGGGAAAAAAAGACAAAGTAATACCGTAGCAAGAACAAGCTTAACAAAGTAAGTTAGCATGGTGGGAGCAGAGTAACAATGAGAATGGTAGAAAAAGAGAAGTCACGCCTTCTGAGCAGAAGTTGACAAACTGTAAAAAGCCGAAAAGTTAAACATACTATAGGCTTTGCAGACCATAATGTCTGTGGATCAACAACTCAATTCTGTGTTTTAGTGTGAATGAAAGCAGCAATACACAATATATAAATGAGTAAACACGACAGTTTGGCAGTAAAACTTATTTATGCACACTGAAATTTGAATCCAATATAATTTTCGTGTGACAACACTGTAAAATTGGAAAAATTATTCCTAACCTGCAGGCCATACAGAAAAGATAATTTGTCACCCCCTGCTGTGGGGGTTATTAGTACATAGGATACAATTATCTGCAGGAGAGGAAGTCACCAATCAGGGTTTGAACTGAAGACTTTTTTTAAAAAAGATTGTTGTGACTGTTCTACGGAGAGTAGACTGTAGGGAAGAAATATGTGGCAGCAAGGAGAACAGTCAGGTGACTCCTATCAGATGTAATGAGGTCAGGAGTAAGACTTTAGCCGTGGAAATAATGGGAAGAGGACAGACTTAGGGCATACTTTAGTAGTAGATCTGAAAGGTTCACTGGTGAATTGGGAATGATGTTTTTAACACACAGGTCAATAGGATAATGCTTTCTTTGGAAAAGATGGAGAGCAGGCAGACTGAGAAGATGCCAAGTTCAGAAGGCCCAAAGTAGTATTCCAAGGAACATTTCAGGAATTGTTTTTATTGGAAAAGATTCTTATAAGTCATATGCGGAACAATTCCCTACTTTTGTATTTCTAGGGCACTTTTTTTTGTGAACACATTTGATGATGTCCAGGTACATTATCCTGTATGTCTCTGATTTTGGGAGGGTAGTTGTTATATGCTCGCTCAAAACGAAGCAGATAGATGGAAAGAGATTACAGAATTTTCTCAGTAGCATTTCAGTGGGTTCCTGATGGTCTAGTCTTATATCTCATGTCCCCTGAAACTTTGACCCAGGACCCTTTCTAACACACCAATCTGCCCATGTCTCACTCATATGGAAGGAGATAATGTAAAATTGGTGAAGGTACTGACTTACCAAGGTCGCAATTATTGGCAGAATTGTTTGAGCTCATGTGTTGGACACTCAAAAAAAAAAAAAAAAGAAAAGTAATTTTCTACTTCCAGATCAAGTTTTCATGGTAGCATCATTATTTGGGAAGACAGGGATATTCAATTATATAATTTGAGGGCCTCTTTCTAGAAAACAAATAGAATCAATCCATCAGTAGGAGGACAAAGAACACGTCATGCAGTAATTAAAATATTTTCCCCCAATTGTGTTCAATGTACATTATCCTCATAGGTAATTTGAGGCTAAGAAGTGCTTCCAGTTACTTGTTAACACTTTGCTCAGGCCTTGTCTGTATTTTTTACACACAAAAGGCTTAACTTTTAAATAATGAACGCTTAAACTCTCAATTGTAAACAATTAAGATCATGGAGTGCATTTTTCTTTGAGTAGGCAGACATTTTCTTCCTTTTATTATTTTCTGTACTCCACTTTTAAGCTGTGTAGCTCTTTCTTTTGTAATGGTTATTGACAACACCTTTTTATTTTGTATACCATCGCTTCTGCGCCATTTTGGCACCTGGTTCTGCTAAAGTTAACTGGAGACTGCTGCTTTCCACTGCAGAGACTGCTGGGTTTTTGTTCTCTTGAATACACATTCCAAGGCAAAGAGTTGGTTAGCACAGCTTAGTTAGGAGTGATTGACAGATATTCTGGGAAATTTCCTCAAACTCAAGAGCATTCTGGGCAAATACCACATAATTTCAACGTGTTTCAGTGTAATGCCATTTGTGTTTACAAGGAAAGATTATTTATCATTTTATATCTCTAATTTCTGATTTAACTTTAATCATACAGCTCTTCCCCTCTGTGTCACCCCAAGTAGGTTCAGTCACATGGTATGAATTATTCAACATTATGTTTACTGTCGAGAAGATATTTGAGAGCTAAGTTTGCAGAGGCAAAGGGCTACTTGAATTTCAAGGCTGTCTTTTATTACCAGGCTGAGAATCTTAACAGTATTGTGATGTCTATTCACATCTGCTGGGAAAGGGGGATTTAATCCAAAAATCAAGAAAGGAGGTATCAAAGTAATGCCATCTGCCTGGGACCCTAACATCTGTATTTGGATGGTAGTTATGCCCTTACCCTACTCTCCAATATCTTTAACCCAAAGATATTCATGGTAAGTTAAAATCTGCACTAAATATACTTGTTGGCATGCAAGTTAAAAAAAAAAAAAAAAATAGCATCAAATGCCCTAACAGATATCCAACTTCTTGGTGGGAAAATGTAAATTTATTTCTTATGGCATTTTCTGAATATATAATATTTTTTAAATGAGAACCTTTGCATATTCTTCAATCATACTTTTTTTTAAATTTTTCAATACTATGATTTTTCTATATTCCTTGTGTTCTTTCCTACAGAGTTAGCAAACTCTCAGTGTTGGCCCCGTTCTGGCCTTTAATGTTTAGCTTCAAGGAACTTAACTGTTCTTCATTTTGTGAATGGTTCACTTAGTGACCAATACTGCTTTAAAAAGTGATCCTTTGGTAAGTCAGGTATTATAAGGACAAATAATGTAATTGAAATTATTCTTAGGTAAAAAAATTCCAGAAATATAGGTAACTTAAAGATATTATTTCTTTATTTCTATCACAGCCAACTCAGATATCTGTACAAATGCAGGAGACAGATAATTCAAACTAGTTAACCTACTACACATCATTTCTGTCGTTCTTCAAAATGGACAAATATATCATGAATAAAACTATGAGGCTGAGAACAGTGACCAGTCCACATTCTTAGCCTGGCCTCTGATTAGAAGTTTCAGCTACATGTCTGTCGCACATTCCATAAGATGGGGTTGTGGGGGAGGCGTAAATGTATCATATTTTTAAATTAAGGTTATTGGAAAGAATGGAGAACTGAGAATGCAATTCTGCCCACTCCAATACTGGCGTTGCCTTTGATTCAGAGAGTTTTTGCATGACAGCAAAAATACAATGGGTGGGGCCCAGAAGTGTTTCATCTCTCTGGTTTGCCTAAGTCATAGTCACAGCTAAGTAGGTAGAGAAAATAGAAACATCTGGTGGGCATTCAGTCACCCAGAATTTTGAAGCTAATCCCCTCTTAATTATAAACCTCATCAATCACATTTGCATCCTCACCCTGTCTTAGTTTTTTGACTGAGCAGTTTTCTAGGCTGAGTGCTGTTATGACCTAGTACTCCTAAAAAATAAAGAGGATTAAGAGCTCCACAGACTGTTTTTATATGACCCTTGAGCTAGGAATGATTTCACATTTTTAAGTGGGAAGAAAGGAAGGAAAGGAGAAAAAGAGAGAAAGATCAGATAAAAACTATATGTGACCTGAAACACCAGAAAAAAAAAAGTCATCATCTGGCCCTTTATAAAAAGAATTTGCCAGTTCACAAATGACATAGAAACCGGCGTTTAAAACAATGTAGCATAGGAATCTTTTCATTCCTGATGTTCCCCAAGGAAAATGGATCCCTCATATAATGGGGCAGTTTATTATTTCTGTCCTCGGAATATCTGTAATACAATTTAGTGCTCTAGACATGAGATTATCCCTGAGGTGGTTTTGAGTCTCACTTCTTACTGTTGAGTCATGGACAAGCATCAGTTGAAAACGTTGCCAGACACCAGATTCTATATAGACAGTTTTCTTACATACCCTTCCAGGAAAAAAGTTAGCCATCAGATTTGCTATCTTTGTCTGAGAAAAATTAGGTTATGTGGCACAAAAATTGACTGTCAGCGGGAAAGCCAAGACTTGAATGGAAAAAAACCATAGATTCCAATGCTATTTAGTTCTCAGTTACATTACGAGTGTCCACCCACTGAAGGCTGGAATCTGGCCAATGAAAAGCTATATTTATTTGCTGAAGCTCACAATCCCAGTTAGGTATTTTTATCATTAAGTATATTACACATTTTGGATATTTGATTTGTGCCGATTGAGATTCAAACAAACATGTACCAGAAAATTCCTATTTCCAAAGGAAGAAGATAATGTACACGTTCCTCTTGATAGCATCTGACGCAGTTAGGGCATTATTACATTTAATTTTGGATTGGAGAAAAAAATCAGTAATACACGAAAAAACTCTTTCTAAATGTGCCTAAATCTAAAAATACAGTTATATAGTCATTAGAGGAAAATGATGTTTTGGTTGTATTTGGACTCACCATGACTGTAGTATATGAGATCGTCCTAAATAAATTATTAAATCAGAATGACAGATGAAGCTACCCTTGCAGGGATTGTGGCTGTAAGAAGTCAGAAACTTGCGGACACCCTTGAATGGGTCTTTATTTGGCCCCAGACATTTTTGGAAGCAGACCTCCATCATTTCTGGCTAGGAAAGTTCAGTTTTAAAAGAATTCACAGCAACGTCTAAATCACCGGAAGCAACTGAATATTTTTTCTGGTTTAGGAGCAATGACAAGGTAAAAGCAGAAAGAATAGGTTAAATTAATTGGTTTGGTTTGGTATGGCTTGGTACAATTGGAAGGACTTCTAAATCTTTGACTTGTTCATGCTTCAATGTGCCCATCCCCACTCTTCTCCTGGCATTATCTTGCTAACAAGTCACTTGTCTGCTCTGATTTTTTTACATTGCTTCTTTTTTCCTCAAGTAAGGACTGCCTCTTAGAATCTGAGATAGATGGAGAATAAAGAAGTACCCTCTTTCTCCACCTTCTCGTCTTTAATAGAGATGGTTCATCTAAACTAATTTTTGTTGTTGTTTTTTTGAGACAAAGTCTTGCTCTGTCGCCCAGGATGGAGTACAGAGGCACAATCTCGGGTCACTGCAACCTCCGCCTCTCAGGTTCAAGTGATTCTCCTACCTGGACCTCCTGAGTAACTGGGACTACAGCTGTACACCACCACGCCCGGTTAAATTTTGTATTTTTAGTAGAGACAGGGTTTCACCATGTTGGCCTGGATGGTCCCGATCTCTTGACCTCGTGATCCACCAGCCTCAACCTCCCAGAGTGCTGGGATTACAGGCATGAGCCACCGTGCCCAGCCCATCTAGACTAATTTTCAAAATACACAGAAGTTATGATGGAAATGAGATAAGTATCATGATAGTTTCATCACCTTTTCTATAATTCTCACCACTGAAAACAGGCAAAGAGCTCTGTTTTTTCTAAGGTAGGGTCTGATTGAAAGCTATGATTAAGAATATGAGCTCCGGAACCACACAGACCTCAGTTTAGGTTCTAGATCTACCAGGAGACTTTGAAGAAGTCATTTAATATTTTAAAACTCAAGTTTATACTCTTGGAAAGTGAAAATATTAGTATCTTCCTCAATCATTCGTTATGTGGAATAAATTGCATAAAGTGTGCAATCCTGAAACGTGATGGTTTCTTAATAAATGGGAATTACTATTACTATTAGTCGCAGTTTTACCCTTTTTACCTTTTTCTGTGCAAAGAAAACATAACTGTGCATTCAGTGTCTTAACCAAGCATCATCAAGCCTGACCTTGAGATTTAGCCTGATCACTCCTCCGCCTTTTGGCTAAGATCAAGTGGAGATTTAGCCTGGATCCCGGGATCTCACCTATGATTTCTGGTACTTAGAATCTTATTTATGAATGTGGACCTCACTGGGTCTTTGGAAATAATCATTCCTGGTTCTTTCTTCACCACATAGCTCAATAGTGTTTAATCTACTTAGAAGCAGAATCTTTAACTTAGTTAAGTCATATATGTAACCACAAAATACAAAACAGTCAAAAGAAGAGTGTTTCTATGAAAGCATGGGAGCCCAAAGCCTCATCCAACAGGCCTCTGAGTCATGTCTGAAGGACCTACGACCTCCATTAATCCCTCTAGAGGAGGACTGAAGCAGTGGATCCCCCTTAACTTAGCACAATAACCAGGATTATGTGAGAGCCAGCTCCCCCTATCTAACAGAACCCCTTTCTCTGCACACAGCTACCCATAGCCCAAGCTCTCCTGACCCACTGTGCAGCTCTCTCAGTTTGAGGGTAATTCAGAGAAACATAGCAAACAATCTCTTAGTAAAAGCCTGGAGTTCTATGCACTGAAATACAGTCCTTAGTAGAATCACAGGGGGTTCACATGAGCTATTCATATTTTCACAAATTTCCTAAGTGAGCAAGATGCTACCTAATTTGAGAATCATTGCTATAAAGGACATAGATGGTCACAGATTCCTAAATTCCCAAACTGAAAGAAACAAACTCACTCTTAAGCATTTGAAGATGGGTATGTAACAACTACCTTTGAAAGTGAGAATGAAAAAGGATAACTAAAAACTATGTTATACAGAAAACTCAAAGTGCAAAGAGAATCATCAACATCCCAATGAATTGTTCTTGTGGAGACTGTTTTCTAAACATCACATTAGCTTGGTTTTCATCTCCAAACACCATAAACTTTATTTTAATTAGTGTTTGCACCTCAGTATCATTCACATGATAAAGAATCTTGCCCAGTGGTGGCAGGCACCTGTAATCCCAGCTACTCGGGAGGCTGAGGCAGGAGAATCACTTGAACCTGGGAGGCGGAGGTTGCAGTGAGCCGAGATCGCACCATTGCACTCCAGCTTGGTTGACAAGAGTGAGACTTCATCTCAGGAAAAAAAAAAAAAAAAAAAAGAATCTTGCCCAGTGTTTATACTTTGAAAAAAGATGCGAGTGGACTGTTCTTCCCAGTTCCTTCTTATCGTTCAGACTAAGTAATCATATCCTTATAGAGACCTTCCTCAACCACTGAAACTAGAGTAACTAACAAGTCACTTGCCATCACATCAACGTGCTTTCTGTGTGCCATTTATTCCTATATGTTTTCGTGTTTATTTGCATGCTTAATTTTTTGTTTATTGTCTCCACTTCAAAATTTATTCCATAGCACTTGGAATTTCTTTGTCTTCTATCATGGACCTAGTATATGTTGGCCCATAACAAATATTTATTAAATGAGTACATGAGCTAATTAAGTGAGCCCTCACTTTTATCTACCATAAAGAGACTTCTTTGGGGAAGGGCATGACAAGAAGAAAGTTCTCTCAACTCCAATTTAACTCCAAATCTCAGGTAATCAACTTCCCCACACTCCATTTCCCCCTTGAAGCTGGATTATTTTAGATTTGAAGATGGCATCCCACTCCCTGATACTCTGAAAGAACTAAAAGTTGTGCCAGTACCTTGCCATTTGAATGACATATGACACTATTGGAAAATTAAAAATTGGGTCAGCAAGACTTGGGAAGAAGAGAAAAAGAAACAATATCATTTCTTTGTCTTCAGATCTCAATATTGTGTGTGATGACTTTTTTCCCTTTTAATTGTAAATTGTCGACTCAATTCTATAGTTTGAGGGAAATCATGCAAATGTTACGCTTCATTTTCCCTCTAATAAGTCAAAATAATTATTCATTGGCAGAAACACAGGCTTAGCAGTACATGAAATAATACAGAATCAGGTCTCATTGCATATGTAGAAGGTCCAATTTAGGCAAAAGTTATTTCTAGCAATGCACGATTGTGAATCCTCAGTGGTCACATTTTGGATGTTCTTAAACTTAAGAATCATTTTCCTATCTCTTTAAGCAGATATAGGAGTTAGCATGATAGAAATTGCTATAAGTAGGTGAACAATACTGATTTGCACGTACTCTCTGTGTCTGTAAGAAAGAGTGGTTTGCATCGTAAATGTCTTCCAGAAGATTCCATTTTAGAAATTGTTGATTATGTATTCATGCATTTCATTGCATGGGGAAAGATTCTATTAGGAGAATGGTTCAGAAATATCCCAATACATATGGTGTGATTTTTGCAACATTATAGATTATTTTCAATGCATAAAATGTATAGGGTGTATGTTTTGCTTAATGTTCAATCACAGATTTATATAAATCACTAATTTAAAATATGTGAAAAGTTGGTTAAGGAAGATATTTACCAATCTAGGCTTTTATAACATGAATGTTCTGCTAATGTTAATAGGAGTTGGCTGCAAATGGTCAAATCAAGACAAGAAAGTCTGGGTTAAAGTGTTAAAAAGTTTCCTTCACTATAAGACTTTCATGCAACCTTAACTATGCTAATAGGTATTGTAAATATTCAAGCCAAGTACAAAGTTTGCAACATTTATCAAACTTAAACCAAAGACAATTTTCTTTTTCAAACAACAGTGTATTGATTATGCTTTTTATTTTCTGTATTTTCTGAGGCTTTGACATTTTGGATCATCTTACTAATCCTGGAGAGACTGTCCCTCCCAGAGCTAATTCCTACAGATAGTAAACAACTCGCCTGTGAACACACCTGCCTTATACAAACCAACCACTCCCAAGCTCACACGGCCAGCCACTTCCTTCATCTAACTCACACAGCAAGGCAATATTTCCCTGTCCTAAATCGCTCCAGTGCCAGGTACTGGATGACAAGGACGCCTCCCCTGTCACTGTTTGATAGTTCAGAGCTCACTGAAATTATTCAAACTAGCGAGTTTTAAACCTGTTCAGCTGCTTCACCTGCCTGGCCCCTTCCTTCCCAAGAAAACACAATAAAGCCTCTGGACCCTGCTTTCTGTTCCCTTTTTCTGCCTCCTTAATGAGTCTGGCCCTTCCTCATGTGGCCGGTGTGTCCCCTTCTCTTGGAAACCATAAGTGGTAAAAACTTCGCTCAAGGGCTTTTGCTTCTCCATGTTGCCTCTGCCACCTTTACAAGTTACAGTCTCACATGTACAATCTAAACAAATGTTTGGTAAACAGTTCGGTCCACACTGGTAGAATACCAAAAAATAAAATAAAATTTAAAAAAGCATAAACATGGGTTCAAATCGAACTCTGTTACTTAGGTCCTAAAATATCTTGGGATGACCTCTCCAAGTATCTATGTCCTCATTTATTAAATGGAGAGAAAAACAGTTTCTCTGAAAGCACTTTGAAGATTTAACAGTAAGTTGGGCTAAGAGTAACACAGCTCCTGGTAGCACAGAGGAGTCCACTGTGTATGTAAACACATGTTTAGTCTACAAATTGAGGAATGCACAAACCTAAGTGTGGCTGAAATGTTCTATTAGCCAATTATTATCCCCAAGATCTGAAAATGTCCCCTTTCTTTGCCTATAATATAAAATTAACCAGTTTATTTAAGACAATTTTAAGATTGGTATCTGTGTCTTTAGTTTTGCTTAACCTTAATTTAGCAGTGAAATAAAGACAGATCTGTCTATGATCAATTTTATTTTCTAAACTTTCTGTCAACCAGGCTGGTGTCCAGTCCAGTGAGAGACTGAAAGGAGGACTCTGAAAATGCAGCAAATTGAACAATGCAAAATATTCTGTAAAGACGACCAGTTTACTCCTTAACGCTGCAAGTTAAAAAATTGTACTCCTCTTGCAGAAAGTTTTCCTTCCTTCCTTCCTTCCTCCCTTCCTCTCTCATTTCTCTCTCGTCTCTCTGTCATCTCTCTTCTCTCTCTCTCTCTCTCTCATCTCTCTCTCTCTCTCCCCCCTCCCTTCCTCCCTCTCTTGTCTCTCTCTCTCCCTCTCCGGTCTCTCTCTCGTCTGTCTTGTCTCTCTTTCTCTCTGTGTCGTCTCTCTATCTCATCTCTCGTCTCTCTCATCTCTCTCTCCTCTCTCGCATCTCTCTCTCCTCTCTCACATCTCTCTCTCCCCCCTCCCTCCCTCTCCCATCTCTCTCGTCTCTCTCCCTCTCTCGTCTCTCTCCCTCTCTCGTCTCTCTCTCTCATCTCTCATCTATCTCTCTCTCTCGTCTCTCTCTCTCGTCTCTCTCTCGTCTCTGTCTTTTGCTCTCTCCTCTCTCTTCTCTGTCTCCCTCCCTCTCCCATCCCTCTCTTTCCTGTCTCTCTCTCTCCTTGCTCTCTCATCTCACTCTCATCTCACTCTTGTCTTGATCTGTCGCCCAAGCTGGAGTGCAGTGTTGCCATCTTGGCTCACTGCAACCCCTGCCCCCCGGATTCAAGCTATTCTCCTACCTCAGCGCCCCAAGTAGCTGGGACTACAGGCACATGCCACCATGCCTAGTCAATTTTTGTATTTTTAGTAGAGATGGGGTTTCACCATGTTGGCCAGGCTAGTCTTCAACTCCTGGCCTTAAGTGATCCACCTACCTTAGTCTCCCAAAGTGCTGCGATTACAGGCATGAGCCACCATGCCCAGCCAGAGAGCTTTTCAACTAATGTACTTGTGACTTTTCACAAGTAGTGGGTGAGGAATAAAAGCCTAGCCCCAGTCTGTGTGCAGCTGGTCATGTGTGCACATTTTAATAACCAAAAATGTTGATGTGGCTTTCAATAGATGATGAACCGAAAAATTAAACATACCAAATAAAATACTATCAAATCACACAATGACATTCTTAATTAGCACATTTGATAATTAGCCACCATCTCTACCTTCCTGGATATGGACTTTATTTTAAAATCTTGCATTCCATATCAGCCCTGAAGAAGAGGGTATTTTCCAGTGAGAATATCCCTTTTGTTGAATTTCTCTTTTCAGATGGCTTCTTGATAATGCTTTATGAGCAGCCTGTACTTTATATCTCTTTATGTACTCTTTCTGATGCTACCAGGAATTGCCCTCTAGGGATGCTCTGACATTTCACCGGGGCAGCCCAGTAATATTTTTTACATGATCTGCCAAGGGGATTGGCCTTACAGAAGAGTCAGCTCCTCATTCATTGGTTGATAATAGGTTCAATGACATTGCCTACCATTTCTGATCATTATTGCTAAGATAAAATTCATGTAGTTACAGTATAATCTTGATTAAAATGTTTAAGGCAGTGATGAGTAATGCCAAGGACCCGCAATTAGAAGGTGTGATCGTCCGGAGGTAACAGGTGTTTATAGTATTGTTCAACAGATGCTCTTCTCTAATAAACAGTTTTATCCATTTTTATTTTGGCATCCCATGTTAACCTTTTCCAACGTGGTTTGCAGTGGGAAACACCTGTACATGTATAGACTTTTAAGCCCAGGATATTGCTTTTTGTCTCAAACAAGTCTTTAGGTAACATGTGTGAACAATCAGACAAATACATGCAAGGCTGGCATTCACAAAGCAATCCAATGGATAATTCCTCTGAAGAAATGTGAGGAAAGTGGTGTCATTTCTCATGCAGGGAGAGAAAATCATCTCTGTTCTATTTGTGGCACTAGCAGCTTTATATTAACCATGTTCACAGAGCATCCACCTCATGAGATGTTATGAGGGTAAATACAACCATTTTTGCAGAATGCTTTGTGTTTATATAGCACCTCTTCCCAGAACACTCCGGGGAGGATTGCAGTGATTGTCACTGGGTTTAACTGTCTCTATCCTATCCGTTCCTAAAATAGGCATGAAAGTGCAAAACAGAGCCCTATAACATCATTACAATCAGGAGAAATAGGAAGCTTACTTGTGTTAAAAATAATAACTGACAATTGCAATGTGGAGAAATACAGGAGAGGAAGTGACATCATCCCTGTATTCATCAAAGTTTGTGATCAGAAACTTTTACATTCTATCCTCAGCAGTCAGGTCAAGAAAGACCATTTTCCAATGAGTTAATTGCATGCATCAGAACATGGAGTAGAATTAGAATCATGGAAACATAGAATAATGGCATTCAGATATTGAAGAAATGCTACAGCCTCTCCAGTAGTATGCTCTTTATTCTCCTGAAAATGTCAATGAGGCTCCAAGAGCCTGTGATAGACGTGGAAGTGGTGGTCCTCATTCTCGAGCTTCTAAATCTGGACTGGAAAAAGCACTCAGGAAAACAATCAACAGATAATACAAACACCAGTCAAGAGCTCCAACCTCTTCCTTTTCCTTTTCTCATTGGTTAATTAAACCCACACAGGAACGCGAGTGCACACAGAAAGGCTTAGAAACTGGCCCTGTCATGATTTTAATACCGTGATTTAATTTGTGATCTAGAGACAGAAACTGCTAAACATCAGAGCTCAAATGAGTCTTCTCTAATAACTTGTATTTTTTTGTCTTCATACAAAAGTAACTTTTACATTTTACCCTATTGCATGCTATTTACTATTCGTTACATGGCAGGTTGAGTATTCCTTATCTGAAAAGCTTGGGACCCAATGTGCTTCAGATTTTTGGCCTTTTATTGTGGGGGGCATTTTGGCATAATTGCATTATACTTTCCTGATTGAGCACTCCAAACCTGAAAATTTGAAATCTGAAAAGCTCCAATGGGCATTTCCTTTGAGCGTCATGTCAGTGGTGATCAAAAACATTTTGAATTGTGGAGCATTTTGGATTTTCAGATTTGGAATGCTCAACCTGTATTGCCTTTTGAAATGCAATCTAGATAAACATTCTGGGGTTTGTTGTTCTGGAGCTTGTACCCTAACTTAGGAAGCCATTGACATGGGTTAAAAGCAGAAGGATCTAACGATGATGGAGAAGACTCAGTCCACTAAAGGCCAGGAAAGGCAAAAAGGGAGCAGGGAGGAATTACTATAAAAAGCTCAAAGCAACAATTTGATATTTATCTTCCTATCCCATCTCTTCATTCCCCTAGTATAAAATTAAATGTCCCTGTTCATCGTATATGCCCAGGGGTGTGTTTCATTTGCATAGAGAACGTAGAAGCATTTTATGCTGAAAGGCATCAGGACAAGTAGACAGGTTTCAGAATAGACATCTTGCTGGCTTCCCATGATTTCTGTGACGGCTCTCAGCAAATGGGGATGCTGCGATGTCTTTTGTCCTTTCAAGACGGCTCTTCTTGGATTGTATATTCTATTTTGTTACTATTATTATTAGATATTAGTTGCCAACGTTTTACTTATAGCACAGATGTAAAATTTAAATTATAGAATGGCCAAGTGGCCATGTCAGAGGTCAGAGCAGCATGAAGGCTGGGAGGTTATTTACAATCAAAAGCTTCCCTCTGTTAAGTTACATCTCAGCCATTTACAAAGCCAATGCAGTCTGGTTGATTTCATCTCACGTGGATTGGACTGGTTCTAAAGCTTTGTACTTTAGAACCCAGGAATGTTAAATCGAACACACTACAGTATGTTTTTCTGCATTGTTAACTGTGGATAGTTTTACCTTGGCTTTTTCATGACTTCCATGACCCCATCCTTCCACTGGGTATTACAATATCCCCTGTGAAAAGAAAAATGTTTTGGCTCTTTCCTCGCCTTTGGAAGTTTCATAACCAAAACCTTATACTTTTATGCATATTTGAGAAGATTGTGAAATAATACTAGACAATGTAGCTGGTAAATTCCAATGGAATTGTAAAGAAATAATATATCCACATTTAGACCAAATTACTGCATCATGATTAACGGTCTTAAAATGAATACCAAATGAATTAGTCATGGTGGTCTTTATGCTTAACCCTTTAAATGGTACAAAACTATATCAGTATCAAATAGTAGAACATAAGAATGACAAATTGAAGTTAGTAAGTGGTATTTGTAATACAAAGATTGCAAACTTTATCATTGTAGGTTTCTTTTGTTTAATAATGTATAATCATTACATAATCATTATGTGATCATTACATGATTGTTACATAAAAACGTAACAATGAAAGCCAATATATTACCCATTGAATGAGCTAATTTCAAGTCTGTGAGAAAACACAAATCCCCAAGGTAAAAATAAAACTGTCATGTTCTATCACCATAAAGCATTACTTTTGATAAATCAAATGTAATCAACTTGATTTATAATTTATTTTGAAGTATTAGTTAAGGGTACATCCTTATCATACTGCCTTTTCAGTGCCATCTAATGGAAGTAGTAATCCCAATCCTTATTTGGAAATCAATATAGCAATGAAAACAAAGGACTGAACTAGTGAAAGAGTTGAAAACATGAGTCAGAAAAATAAGGCTTCAAATTCTAGGAAAGTTACTTGTTCTGCGACCTCATCAGATTATTTAATTTCCCTCTGTGTCAGTTTCCTTATGTGCAACAAATAAACCGAAAATACTTGCCTGATAGACTTGTGTTCAGGGACAGAGGAGCTGATTTGTGGAGAATGCTTAGCATACCTGGTACCTAGATGTATTGAATCTTTACTGAGTATTAGCTATAGCGTTTAAGCTACATAAACACTTTATGTGTGTTTGCTCACTTAGTCATATAGTTACTAATATCTTCCTCATTTCGTAGACAAGAAACTAATGCACAAGGAGGCTAATTGCTCAAGAAATGGCAGGTAGTATTAGTACTGTATATCTACACTTTTATTCTCTTTTCTACTCTTTCTCAGTGGAGATTTGTTTCTATAATGATAGTATTAAGAAACATAACAGGTATATCCTCAAAAACTGATAATATTAATTTGACATAGCAAATTAATGTAGATGTTAAACTGAAGTACATTCAATGTCAAATCTTTCCATCCTTTTCCTTCAAGGTTTGAAAAACCACATAACCAAAGCAGGAAAGAGCTTGGGATCAAAATCCTGACTCCAAAATCCCCACCAGAGACACAAAGACAACATATCTAAACGCCCTCCTCTACTGAAAGTGGCCAAATCTAGGGTAGGGAATGGTGACGGTGGTCAGTTAAATTTCCCCCAAGCAAGGCTATGGAAAATCTTCCATCAAATATCAATGTAATCTCAGGGAACGCGGTTCCGATATGCCTCTCAAACACTCAGCCCTGTAAAATGCCATCAAGAAGCTCCAGACATCTCACTGATGAATGTTTTCGCACCAGCTTTTCCACCAAAAAAAATCACTTCCCATAACCCACACCCTACAGAACTTAATACTGAAGGATAATAATGATTCAACCTATCAGAAATGAAACCTCACTTCTCTAAAGGATTTTTCTTGGTCCAGATATGTTAGTCCTGTCATCATGTTCATCCAGAATGACAAACAGCCCTGGAATTTCCAAATTGTAACCGGAAGAGTGCAGGTATATTTGTAGCATAATGAGAGTCTTCATCACTGATAATTTTAAAACTAGACCACATTTTTCATTGTCAGCTCAGTCTAGTATTGATTGTTTTGGCAGTGTCTGATCATATTGTATTTTTCATGTTTCTTCATTTCTTAGTGTTATTTAATCATTTCAATTAGCTCTCCCATTTGTTCACATAACTCAATGAGTATACAGTGTATATTAGAAATGAATTCAGTTTTGATTTTTAAATGTCAAAAATAGCAACTGCAGCTAAAGATGATTGCTTATGCATGAGAGACCTATACTTTGGGGCAATGCTTTGGATTTTTAATATTCTGGAGCAATTTTATCATAAAGTAGTCCATTAATTATTTGAGAATGATGTGTGCCAATATATTCTGCATGGCCTGTCCTTAAAACAAAATGTGAGGAAAGTCAGCAAAATGGTAAGATTTCAGGTAGAGTTGACAATCTCAAGCAAACAACCTCATGAACTCTAGAATTTCAGAAAAGTAACTTTTCCATTCACGTTTTTAAATTAAAAATCTACAGTATTTTTACAGGTTGAGGGGGAGGGTGGGTGGATTTATATGCATCATGCAGAAGGAACACCTATTTGTGTAACTCACAGAGATCCAGATGTTGGAGGGAAAGATCCAGAGTACTTCATGGCATGACTAACATAAACCTTTATTATTTATCTGAAACATCGTATTTGATTATTCTTCCAATAAAATTATCTGGGATGTCATGGGGAAAAATCACTCCTACCATGTCATAAACTAAAAGCTACTGAAATACTCTGAGTTGTTTATCATTTCTGAGACTGATGTCCATTTGTAACAGTAACAGGACTCTTTAGGCTTACCTAATTACCAGATGATAGAGTAGGCCAATTTTGCCTAAATTAGAAACAATCCTATTATTCAAAGAGATGGGAAATGAAAAACTGCAGCTGGAAATTTGGTTTTAGGGCTTGCAAAATTGTCATGAGCAGAAATCACTGTTTTCCTTTATCACATCACATCTGCCAAGTCTCCCTAATGTGATCCTGTGGAAAATGCCTTTGTCTGCACTGGAATGTCTTACTGTGGTTACTTTTTTGGACTTCATTCAGCCAAATGTACTAATGGGTATTCATTGCAGAGTCAAACCTGTCTGTGATGATTTTGGAGGAAAGGGGGTGTTTTTAAAGAAACAAAAGTGCCCTCTCTGTCATCCGAGAGATTATCATTTATAATCTAATCTATCTGGCGGAGCGGGGGTGGAGCATGTGCACAGTAGGCTGGAAATTATTCACAGATATTAATGTAAATACAGGTACACACACATTACATAAAATAGAGTAGGCAAAAAAGGGAAGAACATAGGGATATGTGAATAGGTTACAAATTAGCATAAGGCCCTAGACTGGGAGTGGTCATTTCTTTCCCCATGTCTAAACCCTGCTAAGTAAACAGCCTTCTTCCCACGTGAATACCAAGATACAAAAAGTTGACCCAAATTGCCCAAGGGAATTAATAATGACTACTTGGGATTAAAGACAAGCTTCTATACAAATGGAAGAGTTTTACAGCCAGAGATATTTCACCTCCAAAAGATGATCTGTCAAACTACAAATGAGAAGGTCACATAAAAAAATACAGCATTAGAGGAGCAAATGGTATGAAGTTTTCACAAAATTAGTTACTGTTTCCCAGTGACTGTTGTAAGAAAACCACTACTGTTTGTTTAAATGTCTGTAGGGAAAGGGCTAAGGAAAACTTAAATCTGATCACAGCTAGAAAACCACTGATTCCTCCTCCTCTGAAGCAGCTTAGCTCCCTCAAGGTCAAGGTTAGAGGAACTTACTTGGCGAAGAGGTTTCCCTAGCAAAGCACACAAATGAGTCTAGGTACTTCAATCCAGCCCCTTTCACTGACATTAAAATCTATTCAATATATTTTATTCAGTGTGTTTCAAAAACTTCATCCAGACACACTGAATAGATGCAGAATTGTCTTGCACAGAAATTATACTTGTTTGCATAGCATATCCATTCTAAAATATGACTAAATGAGGTTTCCTGCCGCGTGTGCACTAGAAATAGTTTTGAATTCATTTGGTGCTCTTTGCCTCTTGCTCTTCAGTATCTTCAGGAAGATAATCTTCATTCTAACTGCTCTTACAAACATAAGCTGACAGCCTTGTGTTTTCCTAAATATGGGTGACTCCTGGACTGTATAGCTAATCTTAGGGTTTCCTCAGCTCAACTGCATGAAGTCCATTGTTCCAAACTGTTGGTATTGATTTTCTTACATTCGCGATGGAGCATTCATGAATCCTTTTAGAATGTGAATTCCTATCTCTAATCTCTGAAACAAAAAGTTTGTGTTGCCATTGTGCACATGTACCCTAGAGCTTAAAGTATAATTAAAATAATAATAATAATAATAATAAAGACTTCGCCCCTCCATTGCTTACCCCCACCGGCAAAGCAAACGAGGGAGGGAAGAGGGAAGAAACAGATCTAACACCCCACCATTGGTCTAGTGCCACGTTTCATGGGGAAAAAAAAAAAAAAAAAAGTTTGTGTTGCATTCACACCCAAAACCAGTGAAATCTTTGTGCTCGCTTAAATAGCCAATTCAGTTAAGCCACACTGACAAAAGTGGTTCAACTAGCTGGTGCTAGTAACCAGTTAGTTGTCTATGTCTTTCTTGTCCTTACTTTCCCCACCACATCTAAAGAACATCTTTTTAAATGCATTTGTTGTTACATACAAGCCCAAATGATCATCTTTTCATAAACACTATCTTTTCATATACATGGGATCATTTTTTGCCAGGTCTTTTTTTCCTTTCTTCTTGAATCCCCCATCCTTCTCTTTCCCAATACTCTTCTTACCCCCTCTCCCTCCCTTCCTCTCACTTCTTGTGCTATTCCATTCTCCATCCCTTCCCAGTTAACGCCATAATTTAGGATTCATTCTATTTTTAATTTTCCTCCATGTCAGAGACTAGTTATTGGTGATGACATGTCACCAACATCATTAAGCACTTGACTGTACTTCTCTAAAAATCTCTGCAATTCATCCTCTGTCCTCTCCCACAACAGACATCCTCTGATCACATCTTCATCTCTAATCTGTTTGCACAACAGCTCAAATCCAGCCTTGCCCCTCTTTCCCATTCTCCTCAGAGCAGGAAATGAGTTCTCTAAACCAAGCTGATTAGTCTGTCTCTCCTTAAAACTCTTTAAAAAGCAAGCTGCAGTTGGAAAGCAGACAAAAGTATGGCAGTTCCTCCAAAAAATTAAACCGTGGAACTACCATACGATCTAGCTATTCTGGGTACACAGCTAAAGGAATCAAAAGCAAGAAAGTGAAGAGAGATTTGTCCACCTGTGTTTACAACAGTGTTATTCACAATAACAAAACGGTAGAAGCAACCCAAGTGACCACCATAAACAAATTGTGATTTATCAATACAATGAAGTATTAGTTACTGATATGGTTTGGCTGTGTCCCCACCCAAATCTCATCTTGAATTGTGGCTCCCATAATTCCCACATGTTGTGGGAAGGACCTGGTGGGAGATAATTGAATCATGGGGACAGTTTCCCTCATACTGTTCTCATGGTAGTGAACAAGTCTCACAAGATCTGATGGTTTTATCAGGGGAAATCCCTTTTGCTTGGCACTCATTCTCTCTCTTGCCTGCCGCCATGTAAGACATGCCTTTCACCTTCTGCCATGATTGAGGCCTCTCCAGCTACGTGGAACTGCGAGTCTTTTTCTTTTCCTTTTCTTTTCTTTTTTTTTTTTTTAATTATACTTTAAGTTCTAGGGTACATGTGCACAACGTGCAGGTTTGTTATATATGTATACATGCGCCATGTTGGTGTGCTGCACCCATTAACTCGTCATTTACATTAGGTATATCTCCTCTTTTTCTTTATAAATTAGCCAGTCTCAGGTACGTCTTTACCAGCATCATGAGAATGAACTGATATGGTCACCCTCTAAAGGAATGACATTCTGACACATGTCACAACATGGATGAACCTTGAGGACATTATGCTAAGTGGAATAAGCCAATTACAAAATAACAAATACTGTATGATTTTTCTTAAATGAAGTACTAGAGTGGTCAAATTCATAGAAACAGAAAAGTAGAATGGTGATTGCCAGGGCCTGGGGAGAGGGAGAATGGATGGTTATGGGCAAATAGGTGCAGAGTTTCAGTTTTGCAAGATGGAAAAAGTTCTGGAGATGGATGGTGGAGGCTGTTCCTCAAAAGTGTGAGTGTACTTCATGTCAGTAAACTGTATACCTAAAATGATTCAAATGGTAAATTTTATGTATACTTTAGCAAAAATAATAATAATAATAATAAGTTTCATAGCCTTTAGCAAATGCCCAAATTCTTTTTTTGTCTGTTTGGGTTTTTGGGAGTTTTCTGTTTATCTTTTTCTTGAGATGGAGTCTCACTCTGTTGCCCAGGCTGGAGTCCTGTGGCATGATCTAGGCTCACTGCAGCCTCCACTTCCCAGATTCAAGCAATTCTCCCACCTCAGCCTCCTGAGTAGCTGGGATTACAGGTGCCTGACACCACATACAGCTAATTTTTGTATTTTTTGTAGAGACAGGGTTTCACCATATCGGCCAGGCTGGTCTCAAACTCCTGACCTCAAGTGATCCACCCGCCTCGGCCTCCCAAAGTGCTTGGATTACAGGCCTGAGCCACCATGCCCAGCTGCAAAAGTCCAAATTGTTTAACAAGCCATAGGCTGCTCTGTGCCCATCCCTTTGAGTCTGGATCATAATGTTGTTCTCTGCCTAGAAAGCACCATTTTGCCAACCTGCCTCTAACCTTCCCCTGACCATCCAAAGCAGAAGATGTGCTGTCTCCCTGGAGACCCCATGGTTCTTTGTTCTCAGGGCCCTGAAGTGTTTCCAGGGTAAAATCCCTGAGAAGTTTACACTAATGTCTCTCCCAAGAGAGGTTGACTGCCTCCAAAGCACAGTAGTCCTTGCCTGGCACGGAATGAATGCTTCACAAACATTGAATTAATGAATAAATTTCAGCCTGAACCATGTAGACCATGCCTCAGGAAATCACTCTCTCTCCAGTTTACGATGTTGCCTTTCAAAGGAAGGGATGAAAAGGTAGCGGCCTCAAGATCAATGGAGCAGGATTTTCAAATACTGGAATTCAGAATGTTTGCCTGTAAAGTTGAATTTCTAATAACACATGGACGTTTTCTTTTAGCAAGCTTTGTTACTGAATGATAGAATGTGAAGGGTAACTCAACATCTTTGACTGTTCCCACTCAGAGAAATGGGCATTCAGAGAAATACCAGAGCACATTACAAGTTCCCTTAATACTATAGCCAGTTGCTTTCCAATAAATGGTATTTTACATATGAGAAGAATAAGACACAGGAAAACTGATTGATTTGTTCTAATTAACAAAAAGGAAAGCAATAAGTATATGATAGGGAGATTTGACATTTTCTTCCTCAGATCATTATTTTATACACATGTCAGACGCCCTCAGCATAATCTTTTATGGTGAAGCTCTTAAACCAATCACAGAGGGTTTTTTTGAACATCTGTTCTGTGTTCCTCACTGTACCTGATCTTAGAGTTTCTCATCTAAATGCCATATTCACTATCAGAGGCCTCTATAAAAAATAATATGATTAGACTCTGGGATTTGATGTCTCAGATAAAGATTAATAGGAATCCAACAAAAGATCCAAATTAAGCTAAATGACAGTAGAGAAAATCAAGCTAGGGTGGATTGGGATACCACTGCTTGGGCTATTTTAAGTTAATATTAACCTATAAGCAATTAAAGACTGAATTGAAAGTCCACTGTATCCCATCAAAAATTTACCTCTTTGTGACCAGGTGAGGTGGCTCACGCCTGTAATCCCAGCACTTTGGGAGGCCGAGGCAGGCAGATCACGAGGTCAGGAGATCGAGTCCATCCTGGCTAACACAGTGAAACCCTGTCTCTACTAAAAAAAAAAATACAAAAATCTTGCCAGGCGTGGTGGCGGGCACCTGTAGTCCCAGCTACTCAGGAGGCTGAGGCAGGAGAATGGTGTGAACCCAGGAGGCTGAGCTTGCAGTGAACCAAGATGGTGTCACTGCACTTCAGCCTGGGTGACAGAGCGAGACACCATCTCAAAAAAAAAAAAAAAAAAAAACCGTTTGTAAACAAGAACATCAAAAAGAGTTCATATTATGTATGGAACGTTAAACAGCTGTCAGCCATATCTTGGAAGAGTTCTCTGGCCTTACCATGGTGTCTGTGGACACGAGAATCACTATTTGACATTGCCCCTTTACTAAGAACTAATGGAGAGCTTAAGGTTACTAAAGAAGACTCATGTAGAGGACCTCAAGGGTGCCTTAAGCATCATCCACACTTTCGTCCCTGTCCTCTGTACCTGAGCAGCCACAGGGTCCGCAGACAACCAGAATGCTCCACTGAATGCCTCTTGCTTTTTCCCTTCCTCAAAAGATAAAAATATCTGGCAGAATAAATAGTTACCTGCTGCCATCCATCAGCACTGCAATTAACGTGACTCTAATTGACCATTTTGTCCAACATTTAATGCACTATGGACTGTGCCCAGGGGGACCTGGGCATTTCTCTTGCTTTGTTCTACAATGATCCCTTCTGTTCCAGCAGCGTGAGCTCACTGGTGGTCATACTCTCTGAGGGCTGTAGGCGTTGTCACTCTATATCCACACGTACCAGAAAACATGGATGTAATTTAATTTAAAAGTGTATTTCTACTTATTAGAGTGATACTCCAACCTGTGTGGAAATATCCATTTGCCACTCTTTAAAGAGTGGCATTTAACATTTATTATAATGTAAGTAGTAGCGTTTTAGAGTCAGTTAGTGCCAGACTTCATGCTGATCACTTTACAGGCATTGATTCATTCTGTCCGTGGAAACTCTATCCCAATTTTGCTCATGTCCCCGTTTGATGGCTAAGGAAACTAAAGCTTAGAGAGGTTAAGTAAATTGCCTAACGTCATGCAGGTCTTAAGCAGAAGAGCTTGAAGGAGACAAACTCAGATCTGTACAATCCTGATTGAACTCTTTTTTTTTTTTTTTTTTAAGTTCTAGGGTACGTGTGCACAACATGCAGGTTTGTTACATATGTATACTTGTGCCATGTTGGTGTGCTGCACCCATCAACTCGTCAGCACCCATCAACTCATCATTACATCAGGTATAACTCCCAATGCCATCCCTCCCTTCTCCCCCCTCCCCATAATAGGCTCTGGACTCACTTCCAGAGTCCAAGTGATCTCATTGATCAATTCCCATCTATGAGTGAGAACATGTGGTGTTTGGTTTTCTGTTCTTGCGATAGTTTGCTGAGAATGATGATTTCCAGCTGCATCCATGTCCCTACAAAGGACATGAACTCATCCTTTTTTATGGCTGCATAGTATTCCATGGTGTAATGTGCCACATTTTCTTAATCCAGTCTGTCACAGATGGACATTTGGGTTGATTCCAAGTCTCTGCTATTGTCAATAGTGCCGCAATAAACATACGTGTGCATGTGTCTTTATAGTAGCATGATTTATAATCCTTTGGGTATATACCCAGTAATGGGATGGCTGGGTCATATGGTATTTCTAGTTCTAGATCTTTTAGGAATCACCATACTGTTTTCCACAATGGTTGAACCAGTTTACAATCCCACCAACAGTGTAAAAGTGTTCCTGTTTCTCCACATCCTCTCCAAAACCACAATGAGATACAAACTCTTATAAGCCACTCTTTCTATGACAAGTCAAGTTACTTCCTTCAGTAAATACTGTTGAAAGACCATTACATCTAAGCCTTCTTTTGGATATCTCTCACATTTGTCTACTCATATCTATCATAAACACCTCCTTTAGAAGCTACCTTAATTTCTTGCCTGTACTACCATAGTAGTCTCCTTTTCTTGCTGCACACCTGATCTTCATAACCGGAAAAGATCAAATCTTCTGATTGCTCTTAAAACCCCTCTGTTTTCATCTAACCTCCACATTTGCAGAGTCCTAGCATGGAACCTGGCACACAATAGGTGTTTGACAGATACCTGTTGATAAATGCATATGCATGAATGAAAAGATGGAGGGGCAGATGAATACAAATAAATAATGCACAGTTCTTGCCCCTGAGGAGGTCACCAGACAGAAGAAAAGAAGACATACACACTTAGTCCTATAACATAAGCTAGAACTTGAAGTCCTTATGATAAACTGTATTGAAATTGTCTCTGTGTGAATATACACGGTACCCTTGCATCTCTTGCCCTACAGGACCTGGAGTGCTTAACACTCCTAATTACAGTCTCAGAAACCCATGACAAGTTTTAGGGCTGGAGAGGTTCATTGGAGGCAGGGTCAATAATGAAGGGAAGGAAGGTGGTGGAAGAAAGGACGGAGGAAAGGTATGTAAAAACAAGATGATCAGCTGGGCGAAGTGGTTCATGCCTGTAATCCCAGCACTTTGGGAGGCCAAGGCGGGCAGATCACTTCAAGCCAGGAGTTTGAGATCAGCCTGGACAACATGGCGAAACTCTTTCTCTACTAAAAAATAAAAAAAATAGCTGGGCGAGGTGGCACACGCCTATAATCCCAAGGGAGGCTGAGGCAGGGGAATCACTTGAACTCAGGAAGCAGAGGTTGCAGCCAGCCGAGATCGCTTTACTGCACTCCAGCTTGGGTGACAGAGCGACTGAATGAGACTCCGTCTTAAAAAAGAAAAGACAGCACCAAGGTGAAACTTTAGGGAAATATCTATATTCATGAAGCTGAGAAAGAAAAAAGATCCAAGAAAGGAGAGGACACAACAGAGGAACAGCAAAAATATTTACTGCATGTCGATTATGTGCCAGGCACTAGGTGCTGAAAATACAGCAATAGAACAACGAGAAAGACACGATTATCTGCCTACTGAACTCACAGCCTAGTGGAAGAGAAAAGCACTACCCAATGTATACCATATACGCTATCCCATAGACACCAGTGAAAAGTGCTACAGGTTAAAAAGAAAACAGGAAAGGGAGAGATGAAGGGTCGGGGGTGAGGGTTTTTTGTGTCTAGATGGGTGGCCAGGGAAGGAGGAGCCAGCCACACTGCTGTCTGCGAGAGAGCGTTTCAGCCAGTGGGAAGCAAGGGCAAAGCCATGGAGCAGGGGTCTGCTGGGCATGTTCTACAAGATCAAGGAGGCTGGCGTGGCTGGGTCAGAGAAAAGGACGATGAATCATGACCAGAGGGCACCGATGCTATAAGCATCCTAAGGGCTGGCTTTTACTTCAGTGAGACAGGAAGCTGTGGGAGGGTTTTGAGCGAGGACATGACTGGACTGCCTTATAATTTACCATCTTCACTCTGGATTTTCTTTTGAGAATAATAGACAAGGAGCGAAAGGAGAAATTGATGAGTAGAAACAGACCAGAAAGGAGACTATTGTAGCAACTCAGGCCAGAGGTGAAGGAGGGTCCCAGAGAGTCGTGATGAGAGGTGGTAAGAAGTGCTCTAATTCTAGATCTGTTTTGTGGAAGAGCAAGCAGGGTGCTTACGGACCAGTTGTGAAGAGGGAGAGAAAGAAGAGTCAAGGACTACATCAAAGCATCTGGCCTGAACAAGAAGAAGATGAGGATGGCCGTGAATTATGGAGAGGAAAGAGGCAGAAGGAGCCCATTTCAGGAGAATGTCAGCTCAGAAACGTGCCATCTGAAAAGCCAGTGCCCTATGCAGAGGCAGGTGACAAGTTAGACATTATGCAGACTCGGAGTAAGGAGAACCAGGAAGGGGAGGCTCAGAGATACTGGGGGAGGAGAATTACACAAGGAAGGAAGTAGGTGATGGGGCCGAAACCTGCAGAAGGGCTAACAGTGGTGAAAGTTGGTCAAGTCTCTTGGGTTTGATTAAGAGACAGCATTTTGAACTTGGCTCCTGGAGGCAGAACTCTGCCAGTGGTTAAGAAGACAGTAAGAGATGAGGTGGAAAGCATAGTGTAAGGAGACGGGTTAAATAAATGGGACCAGGTAAATAGAGCGCATCATGCCTTCTGAGATCACGACATGGTGCCTTTTCAGCAAGTGTTATCTTGCAGGAACAGTCAAGCTTTGCCTTCCTCTAGCCTCTTCCCCATCATGGAGCTAACACAGAATCACGTTGCTGACAAACACAATGTAACAAGCCAAGCAAGTGTGTGCATTAAATCCACAGAAAATGAGGAAGTAGGAATTTGCAGCTAAAATTGGATTAACTCATTTCATGAAAAAGGACATTGACATGCAAAATAATGGAAAACAATTAATGGTCTCATTAAGATCTTTACAAATTAGAGAAGGACCACAGGGAGGTGGGGGAGAGTTGGAGACAGGAGAAAGGGGAGGACAAGCACACACTTGGGCATTTTTCCAGCTCTGTCTCATTCTCCTTCTGTAAAATCCAGATGGGAGAAGTCAAAGAGAGTCTGCATGGTCCCTGCCTAGCTCATTTACAACTACAGTCATCCACTGCTTATGAAATACTAGATCTTTCCCAAGCATTCTTTTTTTTTTTTTTTTTTTTGAGACAGAGTCTCACTGTGTTGCCCAGGCTAGAGTACAATGGCATGATCTTGGCTCACTGTAACCTCTGCCTCCTGGGTTCAGGCGATTCTCATGCCTCAGCCTCCCAAGTAGCTGGGAATACAGACATTTGCCACCCGCCAGGCTAATTTTTGTATTTTTACTAGAGATGAGTTTTCACCATGTTGGCCAGGCTGGTCTCAAACTCCTGGCTTCAAGTGATTCTTCTGTCTCAGCCTCCCAAAGTGCTGGGATTACAGGCCACCATGCCCAGTCATTCTACCAACAGGAGACTAATTATGTGTGAATTATTTTTGTTTTTATTGAATACAAGACATTCAAAAGGAGGGCTAAACTTACTGGCAATTCACATGTGATTATGTGATTATACACTGCTGTGTTAAGTTTGCTTAGGAGTTAGGAGTGCAGTTTAAGTTGGGGCAGAGGAGGGAAAGAATGGCCATGTGGAGCTTTTAATGGGAAACAAGCTGGGGTGATGTGCAGAAATAAGAATTCCTGGCCAGGCACAGTGGCTCAGGCCTGTGATCCCAGCACTTTGGGAGGCCAAGGCGGGCAGATCACGAGGTTTAGAGTTCAAGACCAGCCTGGCCAACATGGTGAAACCCTATCTCTACTAAGAATACCAAAATTAGCCAGGCGTAGTGGTGCGTGTCTGTAATCCCAGCTACTCGGGAGTCTGAGGCAGGAGAATCGCTTGAACCCAGGAGATGGAGGTTGCAGTGAGCTGAGATCATGCTACTGCACTCCAGCCTGGGCAACAGAGCAAGACTCCATCTTGGGGAGAAAAAAACAAAGTCTGAAAACCATGGCCTAGGACAACAGAGACATATATAAAGCAAAGTCAGTCTTTTCACTTTTGCTAAGTATAAGCTCCATTAGAGCCTCACCACGTAAACTAGAACAGGGAACAGCATTTCAATAACATTTAAGTGAGTCATAGTAACTACACCCTGTATATCGAAGCTTCTAACTGTCTTAAGTCTCATTTGGGCACTAAATAAAAATGATGTGGCATTTTGAGGTAGGATCCATTTTACTTTATTCTTTGGAGAATTATTACTTACAGTATTCCCATTTTTTAAGTTAAACTTTTTATTTAGAGATCATTGTAGATTCACAGACAGTTACAAGACATAATAGAGATGCCATATATTGCTACTAATTTTCCCCTAATAGTGACATCTTTCAAAACTATCATATCGTTTCAAAACTATATGATATGGTTTGGCTGTGTTTCCACCCAAATCTCATCCTCAGTCGTAGCTCCAACAATTCTCATGTGTTGTGGGAGGGGCCTGGTGGGAGGTAATTGAATCATGGGGGAGGGTGTTTCCTGTGCTGTTCTCATGATTGTGAATAAGTCTCACGAGATCTGATGGTTTCATAAAGGGGAATTTCCCTGCACAAATTCTCTCTTGTCTGCAGCCACGTAACACATGTCTTTTGCCTTCCAACATGATGTGAGGCCTCCCCAGCCACGTGGAACTGTGAATCCATTAAATTTCTTTTTCCTTATAAATTGCCCAGTATCAGATATATCTTTTATCAGCAGCATGAAAACGGACTAATACACTAGAGTACATCACCACAACTGGGATACTGACATTGATACTGTCAAGATGTACATTTCCATCATCAACAAGACCCCTTACGTTGCCTTTTATTAACCTACCCATTTGCCTCCTGCTCCGGCCTGCTCCTTAAGCCATGGCAGTCAGCAATCTGTTCTCCATTTCTATAATTTTGTCCTTTTTAGAGTCTTTTATAAATGCAACCACATAGTGTGTAACCTTTCAAGAAACATAATTCTCTGGAGATTCTTCTAGGTTGTAGTGTGTTTCAATAGCTATTATTTATTGCTGTGTAGTATTCCATGGTACGGATGTGCCATAGTTGGTTTAACCATTTATGCGTGGACAAACAGCTGAGTGGTTTCTGGGTTGGAGCTATGATGAATTAAGCTGCTGTCAACATTCCTGTACAGTTTTTTATATGAACATAGTTTTCATGTCTCTGGAGTGCAGTTGTTGAGTTACAGGGTATTTGCATGTTTAGTTTTTTAATGAAACAGTTTAGTTTTTCAGACTGGCTGTACCGTTTTACATTCCCACAGCAATGTATGAGTGATCTAGTTTCTTTGAATCCTTACCAATATTTGAATTTGTCACTGTGTTTTAATTTTTCTGATAGTGTGTGTAGTGGTAGTTCTTTGTGGTTTTAATTTGCGCTTTGCTATTTGCTAATGATGTTGCAAGTATTTTCAGGTGCTTACTTGCCACCTGTGTATCCTCTTTCATTAAATATCTTGTGCCTTTTGCCCACTTTATAATTAGATTTTGTTTCTTTTGTGTTTTTCCTGTTATGTTTTGAGAGTTTTGAATATGCTTTTCAGATGTATTTGAGTAGTATTTAAAGAGTTTTTTAGTAATTGAAAATGGTATTGCATTTGTAATTTTAATTTCCATGTGTTCATTGTTAGTATATACAAGTACAATTGATTTTTATATGTTTATCTTGTATCCTGCAGCTTTGCTGAACTCACTAATTCTAGGAGTTTTCCATAGGGTTTGTTTGTAGGCAGTCATATCACTGACAAATAGAACACTTTTATTTCTTTCACTCTGATTTGCAAGACTTTATTTCCTTTACTTAATGAACTGGCTAGAACTTTGAGTACTATGTTGAATAAGAGTGGTGAGAGCAGACATTTTTACCTTGTCCTTGATATTAGAGTGAAAGCATTCAGACTTTCATGATGAAATACAATGTTTGCTGTAGGTTTTCTGTAATGTTTCAGCAAGCAAAGAAATTGTCCCCTATTCCTGTTTTTTTCAAGAATTTTTATCATAAGTGATGGGCAAATGCTTTTTCTGTATCAACTGGTATTATCATTTGATTTTTCTTTTTCATTCTGCTAATATGGGAGATTGCATTAATTGATTTTCCAGTATTGAACCAGGTTGGCATCCTTGGAATAAACCCTGTTTAGTCTTGATATAAATTATTCATATATATTACTGAATTCTATTTGTAATGTTTTATTAAGGATTTTTGTGTCTGTTTCCCTGAGGGATATTGATTTGCAGTTTTTTGCTGTCAATGTGCTTGTTTGGTTTTGATATCATGGTAATATTAGCTTCATAAAAAGTATTGGTAGGCGTTTTCTCCCGTTCTGCTTTTTGGAAGAGATTGTGTAGAACTGGTGTTAGTTCTTATTAGATATTTAGTCTTGGTATTAGGGTCCCAAATTCCCCAGTGAAACGATCTGGGCCTGGATATTTCTTTTGAGTTTTTAAATTATGAATTTATTTTCTGAATGGTTACAGAGCTATTCAAACCATTTATTTCATACTGAGGGAAAGTGGTAGCTTCGCGTTTTTTGAGGAAGTGATTCATTTCATCAAATATGTCAAATATATGCGCACATGAATTTTCATAGTACATTATTTCCTTATTGCACTTTTGATATCTAGGGTCTGTAATAATATACTTCATTTTATTCCCCATAATGGCAATTTGCATATTCTTTTTTTCTTTGTCAGTCTTGCTAGATGCTTGTCAGTTTTATTAAATTTAAATTTTTTTTTCAGGTGCTTATTTGACCTGCTTGTTATTATTTGACCTGCTTATTTGACCTTGCTTATTATTGGAAATAGTTTTTCTATTTCCAATTTTAACGATTTCTGCTCTTTATGATTTCTTTCCTTTTGCTTGCTTTGACTTTATTTTGCTCTGCTATTTTGAGGTTGTTGAGAAGTTACATTATCGATTTGAGACATTTCTTCGTTTCTAATGCATTTAGCGCTTTCAGTTTCCTTCAGAATTGCATTATCTGTATCCCCCAAAATTGTATTACATTATTTATTCCTTATCATTCAGTTTAATGTTTTCTATTTCCCTTGAGACTTGCATTTTAACCCAAAGATTATGTAGAAGTGGGCTGTTTAGTTTCAATAGGTTAGAATATTTCCCTATCATTCTGAGTTGATTTTAGTTTGATTGCATTGTGATTAGAGAACATACTACTCTCAAAAGAAGACATTCATACAGCCAACAGACACATGAAAAAATGCTCATCATCACTGGCCATCAGAGAAATGCAAATCAAAACCACAATGAGATACCATCTCACACCAGTTAGAATGGCAATCATTAAAAAATCAGGAAACAACAGGTGTTGGAGAGGATGTGGAGAAATAGGAACACTTTTACACTGTTGGTGGGATTGTAAACTAGTTCAACCATTATGGAAAACAGTATGGCGATTCCTCAAGGATCTAGAACTAGATGTACCATATGACCCAGCCATCCCACTACTGGGTATATACCCAAAGGATTATAAATTATGCTACTACAAAGACATATGCACACGTATGTTTATTGCGGCACTATTCACAATAGCAAAGACTTGGAATCAACCCAAATGTCCATCAGTGACAGACTGGATTAAGAAAATGTGGCACATATACACCATGGAATACTATGCAGCCATAAAAAAGGATGAGTTTGCGTCCTTTGTACAGACATGGATGCAGCTGGAAACCATCATTCTTAGCAAATTATCACAAGAAGAGAAAACCAAACACCGCATGTTCTCACTCATAGGT
>NC_045442.1:120899386-120944253 GCF_002776525.5 Piliocolobus tephrosceles | reverse complement strand
AAAAAAAAAAAAAAAAAAAAAAAAAAAAAAAAAAAAAAGAGAACATACTACGCATGATTTCAGTTTTTTACATTTATTGAGATTTGTTTTATCCCTAGGATATTAACTATCTTGGTATGTGTTTTATGGGCACTTGACAGTAATTCATATTCTGCTCTTGCTGAGTGGGATATTCTATACATATTTGTTAGATCCTGTTGTTTGATGGTGGTAGTGTTGAGTTCTTGTGTATCCTTGCTAATTTTCTGTCTAGTTATTCTATTAATTGCAGAAAGCAGAATATTAAAGTCTATAACTCTAATTGTGAATTTTTCTACTTTTTCTCCAGTTCTAATTTTTGCTTTACATATTTTGCAACTCTGTGCTTGATGTATACACACTTAGGATTGTTATATCTTCTTGGTAGATTGACCTTTTGTCATTATGTAACCTCCATCTCTGCCTCTGATGTATTTATTTGCTTGGAAATCAGATATTAATATAGCCACTCCAGCTTTCCCTTGATTAATGTTTGTATGATATATCTTTTTCCATTATTTTACTTTCAAGCTGCTTATGTCATATGTTTTAAGTGATTTTATTATGGATAGAATATAATTGGAATAGTTTTAAATTCACTCTGCCAATCTCTGTTTGTTACTGGAATATTTAGATCATTTACATTTATTTTAGTTTACATTTAATGTAATAATGTTATGGCTTAAGTCTAACATTTCATTTTTTTATTGTATGTTTATACTCTGCTTTGCATTTCTGTTTTCTTTTTCTTCCTGTGGATTACTTGAACAATTGTTAGATTTCCCTTTTGGTTTATCTATAGCATTTTCAAGTGTATCTCTGTGCATAGCATTTATAGTAGTCACTCTAAGTATTACATTATGTATTAAAAGCTTATCATAATCTGCTGGTATCATCGTTTTACCAGTTTAGGTGAAGTATAGAAACCTTATCTTCCTCTATGTCCTGTTACAACACCCCTGTTTATAATATAATTGTCTTAAATATTTTCTTATATATATATTTAGATACACATAACACATAATTTTTGCTTCAACTGTCCAACATAATTTTTAAAACTTAAGGAAATCCAGCTGTATTATTGCTTACTATGTAGTTGTTCCTTCTTGATGTCCTGATGCTTATTCTTTTATGGTTTTCTTCCGTTTAGAAAACTTCCTTTAGCCATTCTTTTAGGGTAAGTCTGCATGTGACAAATTCTCTTAGTTTTCCTTCAGTTAAGACTGTTCTCATTTTCCCCTTCATTCCTGAAGAATATTTTCATTGGATATAGGATTCTTGTTGACAGTTGTTTTCAGCATCTGAAAAATATTTTGTCACTTCCTTCTGGCTTCCATAGTTGCTGGTGAGAAATTGATAGTCATTCTAATTGTTTTCACTATAGGTAAAGCATCATTTTTACTCTGGCTGCTTTCAAGATGTTTATCTTTCATTTTCAGAAGCTTAATTATGTGCCTTGGCAGAAATTTATTTGGATTTATCCTGTAGGTTTATGTCTTTCATAGATTTGGGGTATTTTCCAGCATTATTTCTTTGAGTACTTTTTTACCACTACCCACCTCCTTCTTTCCATCTGAAATTCAGATGACATGAGAGTTAGAATTTTTTATTATAGCCCCATATGTCCCTGATACGTTTCTGAGTCCATGTTTTTGTTTCTTTTATCAGTGTATTTCTATTGTTCAGAATATGTCATTTCTGTCATTCTATATTTCAGTTCACTGATTTTTCTTCTGATCCCTTCATTCTGCTGAACACATCCACTGAGCTTTTTATTTTGGTTATCATATTTCTCATTTCTAAAGTTACCATTTGCTTCTTCTCTGTAACTTCTATTTCCTTGCTGAAGCTTTATTTTCTTTCCATTTGCTTCAAGTGTGTTTGTAATTGCTTGTTGAAGTATTTTTATCATGGCTGCTTTTAAAACCTTTGTCAGATAAATCAAACATGTCTGTCATCAAGGTGTTGGCATTGATTGATTTTTTTCCTTCATTTTGAGATCTTCCTGGTTCTTTTTATGATGACTTGTTTTTTTAAATTAAAAACCAGATGTTTTTGTCTTATTATGAGACTGTGAACCTTAATTAAAACTTTGGTTTCACTGGCTTTCTCTGACATGCCTATGTCAAGGAAACAAGAGATTTCCTAACGGGGGGTACTGCTTCATTAGTGCCAGGTGGAGATAGAGGTCCATGTTAACCACTTAACCTTCTTTAACACATAAATCGGGAGAAGGCTTCTTTTTTATTATAGGGCTAGGATATGATGTCTGCATCCTCAGGTAACCTCCACTGAGACCATGGTGAGGGTGACTTTGTTACCACTGGATGAAAGTTCTGACTCTTCACCAGGCTACTTCTGATCCCAGCCCAGCAGAGATGAGAAAAGACACCTTATTACTGCAAGTACACTTGGAAGTTCAGGCTTCCCAACATAGAGACCACTAACACCGAAGAGAAGAGGCAAAGGGAAAGGCGGACCTCATTACTGGTCAGTGGGGATTAAAGTTCTAGCTCTCTACTTGGCCTTCTTTGACACCACCCCACTGGGGCCTTGGAATACCTTGTTACAGCTTGGTGAGGGCAAAGTTCTAGGTTCCCCACTCAGCCTCTGCTTCTATGAATATGACTGAAGTCATGAACTCATCTGTCATGATCCTCAGAAGTACAGCAGATAGTACCTGTTAGAACACTACCTAGAAGATAGTTTTATGTCTTGCTAGGCTCCTGCTTTTCTGGTCATTTGGGTAGGATAAAGAGAACAAACTTTTGTTGGGCTTTTTAAAATGTGCCTGTTGGTATTTCTGAATTGGCAAAGACTTCAGCTCTATATTTGGGAACTCATCACCATGTTATTTTCAGATTTCAACTTCCCTAGATGCTCTACCACCTTCTTTCCACCTTTCAGAGTCTTGTGTTTGGTTTATATGTAATGTCCAGAGATTTGAGTTGTATGTAGACAAAGGAATAAGGAAAAGTGCGTCTACTCCATTTGCCCAGAAGCAGAAGTCGGTATTATCTCATTATTTTTTAAAAGTTTTACTTATCTGCAAATTGTTGTCTCCCCTGCAACAGCAAAATGTAGAAAAAAATTTCCACAGATTGTCCTGTTTCCTACTGAAAGTAAAAAAAAAAAAAAAAAAAAAAAAAAAAAAAAGAATCATTGGAGCTTATCTCTTGAGTCTCATGCTTTTGTTTGTTTGTTTGTTTTCACCAGTTCTCATCAAATCCTTAAGATGCTCCTTGTGTGTGTGTGTGTGTGTGTGTATGTGTGTGTGGGTGTGTGTGTGTGTCTGTGTCTATATATGTATGTGCTGATAAATTATTCCAACTCATTCTGAATTTCTGTTACCAGCTGGTTCTGGAATGAGTGAGGGTCCTAAAAAGCCTAATATTTAATGATCTTCAAGTATTATCAAATGACCACCAGAAAGATTGATGGAAATCAGTCTTCACTGTCAAGATACAACCACCATATCCACCTGCCCCATTCCACCCATTGCCTACCCCAATCTGTTTTCCACTAAGAAAGAGCAGAGGCTCTAGAACTTGTAGGAATATAAACTTGAAAAGCAGAGTTACAATCCTGGGCTCTGGAAGAATGCATAAACAATGCAGCTACTATCTACCACAGTTGTCCCACCTCCTGTGAATTTTTTTTTTTTTGAGACAGAGTCTCTTTTGTCCAGGCTGGAGTGCAGTGGTGCAATCTTGACTCACTGCAACCTCTTCTTCCTGGATTCTGCCTAAGCCTCCTGAGTAGCTGGGATTACAAGCAGGTACCACCACACCCAGCTAATTTTTGTACTTTTAGTAAAGATGGGTTTTCCCCATGTTGGCCAGGCTAATCTCAAACTCCTGATCTGAAGTGATCCGCCTGCCTCAGCCTCCCAAAGTGCTGGGATTACAGGTGTGAGCCACCGTGCCTGGCTACCTCCTGTGCATATTAAAGTCATGTTCCACAGTGGAGATCCAGGCAAAGGGTGTACTTCGTAGACCACATGATGGAGATTTGGGGCGTTTAGTTCTCAGTTCATAGGAATGGCCAGAAACCAATTCACTTCGTCATTTCAGCTATTGCTGTCTTAGGTTTCAGGCACTTCAGTGTAACGTTGACATGAGCCCTTCCTTTTCTTTCTTTTTCATTTTTAATAAATAGCCAGTTTTACTGAAAAACTGACTGTTGTTACTTCCTGATTCTATGGAATTCTAAGTCAAAAGCATGAAAGACAGCATCTAAGCATATTTCATGCTAACATCCGGAAATACTCACAGTACCTACATTTTGCGAAACAAAATGTCCACTGGCTTTTTGCTGATACTACCACCAGTGTCACAGGATTATTTGTTTTACATTTTTTTTTCTTTCCAAGCAGCCCTGGAGGTAAATGAGCTACTTGGAAAAGATTGTTCGCAGAGGCTCAACAGGTCAAATACAAATGCAAAAAATCTACAAAATACTAAGGATTGGGGCTGGGAGTTAGAAGCTTTAATAACTGTATATATAGTCCAGAGGATAGTAGGGATTAGCATGATCCCACTAGCTACCTAGAAGGTAGAAAGGGGAGATACAAAATTTCCCGATAAGCACATCCTCAAACATGCATGGAAAAATTATGGTCAACTGAGAGACCAGGGTGGAAAGGAGAGGAATTTGTGGGAAGATAGAGGGTGTGTTATGTGGATGTGAAATTCTTCTGAATGTCTTTAAATTCAGTTTTTCTCCATCCAAATGAAAGCCGACTTTATAAAATAGCACTTTGGGGAGGAAGGTAGAGGGAGGAATCATGCTAAAAATGTTAGCACATTCTAAGAGATCAGATGTGATCTTTAATATTGAGAGCCCTCAAATTAGTCATTGGAAAGAGTCAAGCCCTGTTCCAGGGCTAGCATCTAATTAGTTTACAGCTTCCTGAATCAATACCAAAAAAAGCGATGAAATAAAGTAGATAGACTAGCTTTCCATAGCATTTACCTTTATTTTCTGTGTGCTACCTAAGGTACCAGAGGAAAGAACATTTGCTAAAAATAAAATCAAAAATGAATAAGCCCAGAACAACTTGGGTATAGTATCTCCATCTTGGACTGGTTAATACTGGAACTCCTGGTAGGTGTCTGTGCTGTCTCTCACAGACAAAAAAAAAATTCATGCTCCTTGCAATAGGCAGCCAAATTGTGCATCCTGCCTCCCACAGATAAGCCTTCATGGCTATACCATGCTGTCTTGCAGGTAAAAGGAAAACCACTGACCCCACTGACCAACTCACAGTACTACTTGAACATGGAATACCAGATGGATTGAAAGTGACAGACCTAATAAGCAACTTCCAGAATCTGCATGAATCTAATTGCAGAAAATCCTTAGTGCAGCTGCTTCTATTTGCATCCTCAAATCCTTAAGCCAAACAACCTAGATCACAGTGTGTCAGCATGCTCTTGAATGGCCCAAGCCATCTGAAATGTCCTATCGGATTTATCTAAATCCTGACTCCAATTAGGAATTATTCAGGGACTTTTCCCAATAGTTCACAGGGATAAATGTCAGTTAGGCATATTGGTTGTGTGTATGTCTTATTGATTAGATTTTCAATACTTCCCTCACCCAGATTTCTTAAACAGATGTATGTGTGTGTGTGTGTGCATGTGTGTGTGTGTGTATATATATATATATATATATTTTTTTTTTTTTTTTGAGATGGAGTCTCACTCTCTCACCAAGGCTATAGTGCAGTAGTGTGACCTTGGCTCACTGCAACCTCCACCTCCCAGGTTCAAGCAATTCTCTGCCTCAGCCTTTCGAGTAACTGGGATTGCAGGTACCCACCACCATGCCCAGCTAATTTTTGTATTTTTAGTAGAGACAGGGTTTCACCATCTTGGCCAGGCTGGTCTTGAACTCCTGACCTCGTGATCCACTTGCCTTGGCCTCCCAAAGTGCTGGTATTACAGGTGTAAGCCACCGTGCCCAGCCCAGATATATAGTTTTAATTAATGCAATAATAATGATCAAACCTCTTGAATAGCAAAGTACCTATATGGTTGGGTAAAGCTGAAACATACTTTTATTGAGAAATGTGTAATTCCTAAGAAGCTGATGCAATCTAGGATTGAAGGTTCTGTTTAACTTTATTTCCCATTGTTTTGCTTGCATGCTGAATTTTCCTTCCGGTACTGGAAGAATCAGAATGTGGATGTAAAGAGTTTCAAAGGACTGGATGTTACTCTGTTGTCTTTGAGTAAACTGTCCTAGCTCTGTTATACCTGCTTGTGATGTCGATATAGACTGAATGTTTGTTTCCCCACAATATTTATGTGAAAATCCTCACCCCCAATGTAACAATATTAGGAAGTAGGAACTTCAGGAGGTGACAAGGTCATAAAGGTGGGACCCTTATGAATGGGATTAGTGCCCCAATCCCCAGACAGTCCGTTTCCACCAAATGAGACTACAGTGAGAACATAGGAATCTGACCTCATCAGGCACCAAATCAGTTAGCTTCTGAATCTTAAAATTCCCAGCCTTCAGAACTGTGAGATTTAATTTTTGATTGTCTGTAAGCCACCTAATCTATCGTATTTTGTAATATCAGCCACAATGGACCAAGATATTATTCTACAGAATAAATCCCAGCCTGCCCCAGGAAGAAAACCTATGACTCTGGAAAATAATCTGTGTCTCTGCTGCCATCCTTTGTCAAAGAGGCCCTTTGAGATTAGCCACACATACTGCAAACTCCCTGCTTCAGCTTTGGTGCGATTTTGGAAAACTGAAGAAGTGACCACTGTAGTCACTTTGCAGAAAACCCCTACAATACCTTGAGGGTGAATTCCTAGAGAACTCAAAGGATTAGGCATTTTCATTTTCCCTATCAACAAGCACAAGCATGAGTCAGGGGTGGAGGGGCCACCAGTGACCCTACATTGACCTTGCCAATGAATTGAATTGTGCTGTTTCTACAACCAAGGCCCAGTACCTGCAAAGGCACTTCTCCATGGCTGGGAGGGATTCTGGCTTCTGAACCTATCTGTTCTTGCCTGTGCATTGCATTGCTAGCCCTGCTCCTTCTTCGTTGGAAACAAATTATACTTATCCAACCCATAATTGGCTTTAATATTAATTTATTAGATCTCTCTTGGTTGAGGCTTCATTTTAGTGATGATCCCTCTGGATGGACATTTTATCATTAGATTCACTTCCTATTCACAAACATCTAAGTGCTATTATCCTGAATGAAAATTAGATATTTTCACTA
The DNA here is from genome assembly GCF_002776525.5 of Piliocolobus tephrosceles. Lineage (NCBI taxonomy): Eukaryota > Metazoa > Chordata > Mammalia > Primates > Cercopithecidae > Piliocolobus > Piliocolobus tephrosceles. The sequence goes on along the minus strand of NC_045442.1, from coordinate 120,936,983 downwards.
ATGAAAAGTCATCTCTGTAATATTTGATTCAGAATGTGAGTGGCTTTTAGCCCCCTGTACAACTAGCTTCCTAGTAATAGAAGCATTTCGTAATACTTCTTTTAGGTTGTGCTGTTTGTGTGGTCCAATCTAGTAAGTCAAAAACTGAACAGTGGGGGAATGAGAGGAGAGACAGCATAAAATAGCAATATCTTCTTGCATTTATCTTTGTCTTGCCAAAAGTTTAATCTCCCCTCAGGTAATATTTCATCAATATAGTTGTTCTCTCATTCATTCATTCATTCATCAAATACTTATTGGCATTGACAGTGTGCTTCAGGCTATGTTCTTATCACTGGGGTGCTGGCAGTGAACAAAATGGGTAATGCCCCTGTCCTCTTGGAGCTTATATTCTAATAGCTATAGTGAAAACCAGCACATAGATAATTTGGTGTCAGATAGGATAAGTGTCACGAAGAAAATAACTCAGGGAAGACGAGTGCTGGGCAGTGGATGCACCCTTCTGGATGATATCCACAAAGGTGATCTCTGAGCAGAAATCTAAATTTAAAATGGAATGAGCCTTACAAAGATCGGGGGTAAGAGTCTTCTAGATAGAGGGCATAGCAAATGCAAAAGGCTTGAAGGGAGAAGGAGCAAGGGATGGTCCCAGAATACCAAGACCAGTGGCACTAAAGGGAAAAGGATAACGGAGTGAGGTGAGAGGGGAGCTCAGAGAGGTGGCAACAGCAGGCTGTGTGGGCCCCAGAGGCCTGCCTGGAGCTCGGATTTGGTTCTGCATGAGATGGAATGAGTGCCAGGGTTTTGAACTAGAGAGTTATATGATCTCTTTTACTTTCAAATATATGTATACAGGCTGGGCGTGGTGGCTCACACCTGTAATCCCAGCACTTTGGGAGGCCGAGGGGGATGGATCACCTGAGGTCAGGAGTTCAAGACCAGTCTGACCAACACGGCAAAACCCCGCTTCTACTAAAAAATAGAAAAATTAGCTAGGCATGGTGGCGGGCACCTGTAATTTCCAGCCACTGGGGAGGCTGAGGCAGGGAGAATTGCTTGAACCTGGGAAGTAGAGGTTTCAGTGAGCTGAGATCATGCCACTGTATTCCATCCTGGGTGACAGGGCAGGACTCCATCTCAAAACTAACTAAATAAATAAATACTGTAGACGGCCGGGCGCGGTGGCTCAAGCCTGTAATCCCAGCACTTTGGGAGGCCGAGGTGGGCGGATCACAAGGTCGGGAGATCGAGACCATCCTGGCTAACACGGTGAAACCCCGTCTCTACTAAAAAATACAAAAAACTAGCCGGGCGAGGTGGCGGGTGCCTATAGTCCCAGCTACTCGGGAGGCTGAGGCAGGAGAATGGCATGAACCCGGGAGGCGGAGCTTGCAGTGAGCTGAGATCTGGCCACTGCACTCCAGCTTGGGCGACAGAGTGAGACTCCGTCTCAAAAAATAAATAAAAATAAATAAATAAATAAATAAATAAATAAATAAATACTGTATATATGTATGTGTGTGTGTGTATGTGTGTGTGTGTGTATATATATATACATACACACATATATTTTTAATGTGTATATATATTTACATATGTGTGTGTGTGGATTACATTGACTGCTGTTTGGTGAATAAACCGTAAAGAAAAAAAGCAAAAATAAGAACAGACAATGATAGTTAAGTAAATAAGCTCAGCAGAGACCCAGGGAGCTTTTGTCTTGAAGGCAGTACATGTCGTGGGTATCAGTACAGCTTCACAGCTGCCCACAGTTTGAATGTCACTTCTATTCTGAGATATCGGATAAATTGTTTCAATCTATCTGCATCTCAGTTTCCTCAACTGTAAAATGTGAACAGTATTACCTACTTCAGGAGTTGTTGTAAGAATCAGATGAATAAATACACACAAGCCACTTCAAACCACTGGCAGCACGGTAAGAACCATATCAAGCCCTACTACTCTTGTTTTCTTTATTGAGGCTAAAAATTTGCACTCATAGTCCCCCTTTTCAAATTGATTAAAAGATTTTTGAAATGCAAGAATGACATCTGTTTCTTCTTAGTAGTTAAAGAGCCAACACAAGATTGCAAATGTCAGACCTTCAACTGATACCTGTTGAACTGAATTATTGTAACCCCGGAACACAGGGATGTCAAAATCAGTCTATTCCAGAAGGACTATGAGAATCGGGCAAAGTATCCTTATTTTTCTCTCTGGGTATTTAATTTTTTATCAACTAATCAGCTCCTTGCTCCAGGGTATAAAGGAAACAAGCAAGTGAAGAGTTTGCTGTGGGTGAAATAGCATGCCGCCTCTTCACTCTGAAGCCTAGAGCGGGAACTCAGTCTATATCTGTGCTGCTAATGGCAGCATCTGTTGAGACAGGATTTGGAAGGCATGGCACCACATGCCAACAGTACCATACCATCACAACAGACAAGAATGAATTCTCTACTGCAGACATACATGGAACACAAGACCTTGCTTCTGAGAAGCCCAGTCTAGGTACCTTTGGAACGCTTTTTTTTTTTTTTTTTTTTGACAAAGTCTTGCTCTGTCCCCTAGGCTGGAGTGCAGTGGCATGATGACTGCATGACTGCTCACTGCAACCTCCGCCTTCCAGGTCAAGTGATTTTCCTGCCTCAGCCTCCTGCCTCAGCCTCCTGAGGTTACAGGCATGTGCCACCAAGCCCGGCAAACTTTTTTTTTTTTTTTGTATTTTTAGTAGGGGCAGGGTTTCTCCATGTTGGTCAGGCTGGTCTGTAACTCCTGACCTCAAATGATCTGCCCGCCTTAGCCTCCCAGAGTGCTGGGATTACAGGCATGAGCCACCGCTCCTGGTCTAGAACTCTTAACAGAATCAGTTAAAGACTTTTTGGTTTCTGCTGTTTGGTCAGTTCCTCCCCTCCTGTGAAGCCACAGTTGTCTCTTTAGTTTCTCTACTGAATTTCCTTTGGCATCATCAGATTGAAAGATTAGCTATTAGGCCTAGTGGGTGGTCAAATCAATACCCTGGCCTCCACCCCAGGCTTAAAAGAAATGCTCTTGTGATGATTTTAACCCACTGCTTTATAAGAAGCTGCCTGTCCCCAGGTCAAGGTCCACAGTTCACTGACTCATTCAGTACCACGAAAAGGGTGCCATGGTGGCTGTTTGCTGGTGACGCACAAGGCTGTTCGGATCACCCGCTCTTTCATTTAATGTTCTTGGTTATGCACAATGATAATAATCAGTGTCATTAAAGGATTCAACGTAAGCATTAATAATGGACCAACTCCTGTGTATCTCAGTAGTTCACAGGACACTGGAGATTTTTGTCCCTTTTTTGCTCTTTTTCATTGTTATGAACATGCTGTGACATACTTAAGAAGTCATCTAACCCTATCAAATCTAGTAATCAAAGGGTGACAGCTGTCACAGCCACAGCCTCCTCCCATCTGGTCCAGCTAGACCTGATTTGTTGAAAGAGTAGCACTTCTTTTATCCTGATACGATCAGCTTACTAGGATCAGAAGATTTCCTTCTTTGATTTTCTATTTTAAGGCTTTTTAAAAAGGAAAATGAAGGCTATGAATCCATGAGAGTAACTACTTCTGTCCAGTTAAATATAACCCTCCTTCTTCATCCAATATAAACTGGGGAAGAGAAAAAATAACATAAACACCAAAAATAAGAGTAACAAGGAAACCTCATTTTATCCCAGGGCTTCAATATATATATATTTTTAGCAGGGTTGCCCACATATAGTAGAAAGTTCAAATTACAGTAAAATATCCAAGATGATAAAATAATCCAAAAGCTGTATCTTAAATCTCTAAATTATAAAGCATTGACTTTTTTTAAAAAAACTTTTAACTTTTGAAAATATAAACTCGCAGATTTCACTTACAGACCATGCCGCATTCTGCATTAGACCCAAAGAAGGGACAAAAACAATATATGTTAGCAAAGCCTGGTTCCCTCTCTAAGCAGAGTCTAGATCCCTCTCTAAGCAAAGCCTAGGTCCCTGTCTAAGCAAAACCTAGGTATCTCTCTAAGCTAAGCCTAGATCCCTCTCTAAGCAAAGCCTAGATCACTCTCTGATCAAAGCCTAAACCCTTCCTCTTGCCAGCAGTGGAAGAGAGCCTTCCACTTGCTCTTACTTACTAAACACCCTGGAGCTGTCCACTCTGGAGAGATTGCTGACAGTTTTATTCATATTCTTTGCTAAGCACACAGAACTCCTGGGAGCTTTCCAAGATGTTATTCCCAGACCCTCAGGGAATATATGCTAATATGAAGTTCTTGATTTCAAATACTGTAGAATGAGAGATGGTATAACTCGGTTTAGAATATTATAAGTGGAGAAGTTTGCAGAGAGAATTGGTTGTAGATTGTAGCTAGTTATCCTAACTGATTGATTCATGGATTTTTTTTTAAATCAGTTGCCCAAGTATGTAACTGACCTACTGATGAATCCACTTAGTCGAATACTCCTTTTGATATGCATTAATAGTTATTAGGGAACATCTGAGGACTCAGCATAATTGAGGTGAGGTACAGAGTAAAGAAAATGAAAGCATGGTCCCTGATCAGCAGGAACTTACTTGAAGGATGTTAACACGTGAAACAGCAAGCACACAGCAGAATGTGATGAAGTGCTGGAAGCTTCCTGGCCCTTCCTGAGGGAGGGCTTTGAGCCCTGGCCGAGAGCAGGAGCCTACAGGATAAGCCTGGGAGAGAGTGGGATGAGAACGTGGATTCAGATGTGGCAAGAGGAACGATTTTGTTATAGTGGCTGGTGTGGTTGGAAATAGTCGCTGGTGGATGGGGGTGTATCTTAAATCTCTAAAGATTTAAGAGATTTAAGGCATTGACAACAGAGGTGCTTTTAGGGGCCTCTTCTGAGGAAAATGAATAGCCAGAGATTGTTTAATCCATGGGTTAAACAGAGAACGAACAAATCAAGAGCATGAGTGTTAATTCCTAAAACCGCTATTGTGTCTCCGTGTGGCATGATTCAAATTATTGCTCCCAGATCAATCTTACCGTTCATCTCCTCATCAGCAAAATTGGAATAACCTCTGGATGCCTTGCAAAGCACAGCTAATTAACATTTATGACAAGTAAGGAGTTATATAACAGGTTATGTAAATGCATAATAGCAGCAAGGACTGAAATGTTTTGCCTGTGGCATTTGGATTTGAAAGGAGATCTCCAAATACAAGAACAAAGCTCCACCAAATAGGCAAAGAGCTACTAGAGACAGAGGGTCCTGAGCAGGTGACACACCCTCAGAGCTAACTCTGGGAACACTGAACTCTACAATGGCACCTGATCACCTTTTATCAACTTTGTGCCAAGTTCTCACAATCAATTCTGTATGTGTAACGAAGCCAGAAGACACTAGCTGTGGAAACTCATGAAATCACACAATTCAGTTATGTGCTAAAACTGATCATGTTCGTACAATGACATCTTCCCAAATCCACCACTGGAGTCATATCACGTATCTTAATCATGTGGACTAAAGCTCATCCATTGGGGCTGAAATCTCTTCCATTACTATATAGTTTTCAAACACTGGTATATAGTAGTTGAATATTTATATTTAATAATAAAGAAAAACAAACAAGATGCAGTCTGGTAAAAGACTGAGTGACCCTGAGAGAGCAAAAAGGATCATTTGAACTCAAAAGAATCCTTTTTAGCTCAGTGTCCCACTGCGACTCACTGATACTCTGTTATTAGCCCCATTAACATCACTTGAAACAAAGAAGGAAAAAAGTGTAACCCAGAGGGAATCCATGACTCAAGGTCACAACGGAAGACAAGCCAAGTTGGAAAGATCAGGAGTCAGAAATAAGACGTTGCCTCCTGTATCGCCATTTAGTAGGCATGCAAACTCGGGTCAGTCGCTAAACCAGTTTCCTTCTCTGAGAAGTCGAGATGCCATATTTTATGGATCCTAAGATGCACATTATTTTTTGCATTGAATATCTCTGAAATGTGGAAACGTCTTAATGATGGATGATGTCATTTAATTGGCAGGATTTTTCTTGCTTAGTCAAATGGTGCATTTAAAATTCACTGATTTTGGATTTGATAAGAGACGGTAGTAATAAACAGCTCAGGTGAGACGATGTCAGCGTACTACAATCATGGAAAGCGGACGCTGGACTGAGGAAGTGATTCCAAGCAAAGAAACTCATTTGGTGACTGGCATTTGCTAGGCTGATACAAAGCTAACTTGTTAAAAACAAAAAACAAACAAACAAAAAAACCCTAGTCCTAACTTTTGGAATTTCTGACAATCTTAAAATACCAGACTAGGGGTAGGCAATAGGCATCGCTAAAAGTTAACTTGTTTAAAAAAAAAAAACCCTAGTCCTAACTTTTGGAATTTCTGACAATCTTAAAATACCAGACTAGGGATAGGCAGTAGGCATCGCTTGGTCAGTGCAAACAAAACAACCGGAAGGTTCGTGGAATGTATCTGAGAAGTCTATTATTTAAATCTGAATTCCATATTAGCTTGTCATCTTGATATTTTTGACAAGTGCATGTAAGGATTCCTGACACTAAGGAAGTTTCCAATACACTTTTACTATATAAAAAAATGTAAAATACATAACTATGTTGCTAAATTGCTACTGTTTATTTTAAGAAATAAAACATTCATCATCTTAAAATTCTGCACTTCTGTACACTGATTGCTATGTGGTAAGGGTGAGGGTAGCAGCAAATTATAGTCAATTCGGCAGCACAGATAAACTGCAGCTGTTTTTAGTTCTGTTTCTGCAACATCCATAGTGAAATTCAGAATTTACTGAGAGCTGGTTTTTCTCATTTTACTGGCAAAAGAATTGCTGGCTTAATTACCCTCGGGGGTCCTGTGTAAATTATGTCCATAGATCTGGAGAGAGAAGATGGCAGAAAATAAATATTCAGCATCATAAAAAAAAAAAAAAAAGCAAAAATCACCTTGGCTGAGTTTGAGTTCTCTCCCCACCCCTTGCCACCCGGGAAGTCTGGAAGGGGGAGACAAGTCCCTTTCAGTTCTTCTGGAAACTTACTCTTCTCAGACAATCCCTGTCAGCCTGGTGTCTTCCTTTCTCCATAGGCAAACCAGCCTGGCCTTAGAGGGTGGCACTCACCTCTTTTTTCTCCTTCCACAGCACAGCATGTACCCTCTTGAAGAGAACCGTAGGAGCCCACACATCACCCTCACTCATTACTGGATGTTGAAGCTACTGGAAGAGCTGTGTGGAAATAGCAGTGCTTGAATTTATTAAATTTTTCCCATGAAAGAAGGACCAGCAACATATCTAACATTTATTATTATTACTTTATGCAGTTTATCTCATTGAGGCCCCTTACAATTACTGGAATCATAGACAGGCATGATTAGGGTTATTCTGAATTCAATCGCTATAGCTTGAGGAGGACTGAACTTTGACAGGAGGCTTCCCAGGCTGAGGGGGAAACTGGCGTGAAGTGGTAAGAGGTGGCCTCAGTTTCCAACCAAACCCAGGCAGTCTGATCCTGGACCCCACACTTCTAATCAGCATCCTTATGTTCCCCTTCCTGGTGTAAGAATTCTCAATACAAGGGAGGAAAGGAAAACAAGGAGTTTGCCAACCCTTCACCGCCCTGACCCTGGTCAGCTCCGTTCATAACAAATAACAAATAACATCATCACAAATAGGATGTTTTAACATGCGTCTGTCTCCTGGAGTTCAGGGCGACACTCAGGGCCCGTGTTCTATAACTGAAGCTTGGATCCCTTAGAGAAGCTCACTGGAGACATCTGCCCAGAATGATATCGGGTCTTAGGCGATTTTCCCTGCAGCATATGGGAAAGGTAGGCAGAGACAGTAGCGACCCGGGTGTAGCCTCACTAGGTGCCCAGATGCTGCCATAACTCTCAACAGGAGCTCTGAAGCTTGTCCAAAAGCAATCCCACTATGGCAATTATGTGGGAGAGATTTGCTCTTTGCAAAGAGCTGGCGATCCTGCTGAGGAATTATGTGGTTAATGTGCTAGAAAATCCTTTATAAAATGGCACTTCCTTTTCCGGCTTTCCAGTCTCCCACACCTGGGGCTTGCCAGTTTCTTATATAAATACAACGGCCTCCCTGGCACTGCTGGATTTCATTTCCATTGAAAAGGTGACAAGCCACGTTACAACCACCCACCATCTTCTTGAAACCCACCCAGCTGTCTGGAGGCCTCAGTCAGGCTTAGCATTTCCTGCGTGGCGCTAAGTCACCAGGCGGCTTCCTCAACAATAACCCCCAGCCCAACTTCTACCGTCAATCCACCAGTGATGTTGGCCTTTGCTGTAGCTTCTTAATCTTTGTTTATTTCCCTAATGTAATTGAAGCTCTTCTGAGTTCAACTGTCCTAAGCCCTGCACTCTATCTGAAAATGGACTTGAGACAAATACTGAGCTTTCTTCAGCCCAAGCTCCACACAGTTGCATGTCTGCATTTTGTGTGGGACACTGAAATGGTGATAAAGGAAATAGACAGTAGGTGGCCCGAGATTGTATTTCACCTTCCTGATTTGCCACTGTGTGGCATTTAACAAGCTGCTTAACCTGTCTGGGTTCTGGGTTCCTCATGGAGAGTGGAATGGGCTCTTTAGTATTATGATTCTGTAATCTCAAACACTACAAGAGTAGGAATTCTCTCTGATCATCTTAGCTGCAAAGTATTAACCAACATGCAGTAAAATTCTTAATTAAATACTAAGTGCCGATGCACCACATCTGAAAGAAGCTAATGTTCTCAGCTAATAGTGGCACCGATTTTTTAATGGTGGACATCAGAGTAGACACAACGTACCACAAAATGATTTTTAAAAATGGCTTCATAGTCAAAGAAATACAAAGGGGCCACTGGTGAGGACATCCTATTGGTGACCCAGCTTCCGAAAGTGCAGAGGAGGACAAGTTGACTGACGCCACCATCTAAGAAAATCAATTTATTCATATAATTGGGGCAGCACATTGCTGGGAGCTGAGGTGAGTCCACTGGAGCTTTCTAAGCAGACAGCAATTTGTCAGGACCTCAGACCAAAAAAAATCAGGAAGGGAATGACTAAGAGCCAAGTTTTAGGAAGAATAAACAGAATACCAGGAAGCCAATCAAAAAATAATGTAGGATGATCTGAGTCTTGATATGAATAACAATCTGAGGACAGACCAGTATGGATTTTCGGGGAGGCGATCCAAGCCATAAGCTAGGAACAGAATTTAGCAAAATGGAATGTGCTAAAGTGTCAGAACAGGAGTCGGGCAAGATGCTTGCCTGTCTGGGGCCAGGTTCTATGTTTTCACGAAGGGGAGTCCAGGCCGATCTCTGGAAATGATTGCTTTTCAAAGGGCCGGTCTCGGGAAGTTCCATTACAACAGTGACCTATAAATACTTTGAATACATCCTTTATGCAAATGATATGCCTAATATTAGGCTAAATCAAAGAAAGAATCCAGAATTTTAAAAAATGACATGACCCATGATGTTGTTTTTGACAGTTTTTGTGATGGCATAGAAGATGTGCGTGTGCTACTAACATTAAAGATAACATTACAGAAGCTTTGGAACCTCACAAGTCAACAACTAACTTGACTTCCTAGTGGTAGAAAAAGAAAAGAAAAATAGTCCTGACAGACGTATCCTGTGAAAGCCTAAATGCTGAAAATGAAAGAATGCCTGCAACGTTCCTGTCGGGTACCATTCTCCTCAAAGCTTTCTTAGAAGTAAACAGTTTCAGGTTGTTGTGTTTATGAAAACCACTTCCGAGATGCTGAGCTAGGCCAAACCACAAGACTGGTCATGGGTTGAAAGACAAATGAAGATGGTGAGTTGGACCCCGTGAAGAGTGCCTTTACCTGCGTTTACCATTAAATCAGCCAACACTCAATTCAAGAGGCACATGACACGGGGAAGGGGTGAGGCTCTCTGTCTCCCTTGTTATTCAAAGAGTGCCAGAGGTGGTCTCACAGTTTTAGGAGACTAAGAAATCTCTCTGTTTAGATGAGCCCCAGACCTCTGGATGTTTATTCCATGTTGTAAGGTTCAGCTACAGAGAGGATGGCTGTCCTCCTGCCCAGCCTCCCTTATTGCCAGCCAAGGAAATCTGCGCCATGGTTCCTGACCTCAGTGTTCCATCTTCCTCTTCATAATGGGGTCTACTAAATCTTGCAATGTATCTGTCCAGATAGTAGACTACCATGGAAGAATAAAACCTGCTTTGCATTTTTTAAGTGAAACATTAGATTGTCCCCTAGAACATTTTATAAAGATTTGTTAAAAGACCTATGGAGAAACCCAAAATTCTATAAATTTTTATGGATGCAAGAAAGGACAAGAAGAGCTTCTATGAAAGACCCTTTTATACCTGGCCCTGGTGGAACATTCAATGATGTCAACAAAGGATACCACTGAAGACCCAAGGATGTCCAGAGCAAGAGGGCACCATGGCAAGCTGTCCAGCCTCCTGGGTTAGGGGTAGGTAGACTTTCCAGAAAATACTGTCATGCTTTAAATTTTGGGCTAAGCAGTGGATACCAGAAGAGCCAAATATTCCTGTTCTCCCAACACTTAAGAGCATGTCCTCGAGCTTCTACTCAGCTAGTGATTCAATGGAGAGCAAAACCCACGCTGAGCTTTGAGCTGCCAGAATGAAATGACATGTAAAGGGAAATGAGGGCACGCTGCTGAAGGCAAGGGCAAGAGAATAGGGCAGGCGTAATAGGGGAACAGCAGCCGGAAAGCCAAAGCACAATATGAGATGCAACCAGTGAGAGAAACAAAGGGCAGCCAGACGATATTTCACAAATACATTAGGAACAAGACAAAGGAGAATGTAGACCCACTAATTAGTAGGGAGGGAAAACAAATAGCAGATGCATCAGAAGGCTTGAGCTTTTAATACCTATTATGCTCTAGGCTTCACAGAAATGGTTAGCTATCATCAGAAGCTGAATAGAAACCACAGTAATGAGCGTATGGGGGGAAAAAAGGGGGAAGTTTAAATGGAAAGCAAACAGATTAGTAACTACTTAGTCAAGCTGGATGGTTTCAAATCAGGTCCTAAGAGTCACAGTGCTATGGTAACCAAACTAGCTTATGAAATGCAAGTCCCTGTTAAAATTTCTGTTAAAGGAGTGGAAAGATTTCAGGTTGCTGAATCTGAGACAAGCAGGGTCAGCACTGAGCAAGAGGAAACAGAAGGTGGCTCGAAACAAGAGTGTTGACCATCAGAGGAGAAGCACAGGTATCCCCTGCTGTGTGATAGTAAAGGTGAATTAAAGAGAGCGAGTCGTTTGTCCCAGACTAAAACCAGAGCTATGATGACTCAGTGAGCAAGGGTACCGCAGATCGACAAGGGTATGACATCCTGGAACTACCATATTCCAAAACAGAGCCACCATGTCTCAGTAAATATGTCAGGCACTTGACCAAAGAGGGCAGAATTGGGAGCCTCAAGATGCCTGGGAAGCTATTGAGGCACAGTCTTGGAAAGCTAAGTCAAGGTTCTGTGCCTTCAGTTTTCAGATTAATCATAGCAATTATTCTTTATTAATAGTATTTCAGATTAATAGCTAAAACAGTTTTCATCCCTCCCTATTATTACCTGTGTTTTTTAAGCTTTTAACTCCTCGAGCCTCAGATCCTTCACGTAACTGGTCTGAAGAGGCAGAGCCAAAATGGTGAAAGAAAGGGTAGAGACTGCGTTGATCTGCTTGTTCACTTGCTAACGCTGAGCTGTAAAAATTGATACAACTTCCTTGAGTTGTTAGCTAAAGCAAAGGACGTGACAGTTAATTTATTATTTGATTCTTTTCACCGATGTATAACTCCAAGGATTCTTTCAAAACGTCTGTGCTACTTTTTTAAAGCCATAAGCAGATGTGTTACTTTAACAAAAAACGGGGAGCTCTACATACTCATCACATCCTTCTCTAACTACCAGATAATGAGGACGGAATGAATGGGGGTAGCGGGGCTCTGCTGGGCCACACCTGGCTGCAGCTTATGAGCAGGGATGGCCATGGTCCAGCTGGGTTTTCAAGAGGTGGCATCTCCTGGCGAAGTCACCTTTATCTGGGGCAGGGATGATAAAACCTTGCAACTTCCTCACATTTACTACACCCATGGCAGTATTTCTAAATAATCCCAGTAATCTTTCACTTGGGGCCAAAATGGGACCCAAGAGCCCTTCTCCACATTTTGTTTGCAAAAATACTTAGAAGTATTCTATGGAGTAATTCTTCCTGTTATCAAGGTATCTAAAATAGCAGCCGATTGACCTTCCTGTTTTAAATTTTTATATCCATTCATCCAGCCAACATGAGGAAATATTGAACCTAAGCAGACAAATGAGATGTCTCTGCCATCTCTTCCCAATCTTTGGCATGCCGATTGGAATCGTGTTCATGAATACCTGAAGTGTACACGAACATGGATTTCATATACAATATTTTCCACATGTAGGAATCACTGGAACCGTATTCTCACAGAGCAAGTGCCATCTACACTTACATCCAAGGTACATATTTTTGAAAAGTCAAGAGCACGTTCCTGGTTAAGAAACAAGAATGTGGTGGTGGTGGTGGTGGTTTTTATTTGAGATGGAGTTTCACTCTTATTGCCCAGGCTGGAATACAGTGGCACAATCTTGGCTCACCGAGACCTCTACCTCCTGGGTTCAAGCAATTCTCTTGTCTCAGTCTCCTGAGTAGCTGGGATTACAGGCATATGCCACCACGCCTGGCTGATTTTTATATTTTTAGTAGATACGGGGTTTCATCATATTGCTCTGGCTGGCCTCAAACTCCTGACCTTAAGTGATCCACCTGCCTCAGTCTCCCAAAGTGCTGGGATTACAGGCATGAGTCACTGTGTCTGGCCACCAGAAAGTTACTATTAATCATACGTAACGTGCTTCATTGGAAGGCATTTAGCACGTGGTCAGCCCTGGATTAAGTTCAGGACACAGCCAAGCAAACAGAAAAGGTATTCAGAGTTGAGGTCCAGACCACAGAATTGGAACTCTCCCAGTTTCCCCTGCTACAAGTAAGGTTTGATTTTGGGACTTGGGCAGAATGGAGCACACCTGTGGACTGTCAAATGTGCCTACCTCTGGAGAGATGAGTCAGGGAAGAGCTGGCAGTCTAAGATGACCCTACAGATCAACCTACCAGATTCTTACGATCTGAATTGAATTTCTCTCAATTTCTCTTGATAAGCTCCACAAAGTGACTTCAAGCCATCGAGTTTCAATGTGAGTTAGGAGGTTGCGAGTTTCTTTAGCAACACTCTAGGCTTGACTATACCTATATCTTTCAATAGATGTAGATACTTCAGCTAAATTTATTTAAATGATTTTTTAAATGGGATATTATACATATAGATGTTTACATTCATTGTACTTCAACTTTTATTGTATTAACAGTCAGGAGGTGACCTGTCACCAGAATTTGGAAGTATCTTACTATAGTGCTGTATACACTTACGGACATTATGACTGGGGAGGTGGTGAAACCTTGTAAGCTTACTATAAAACCAGCACAGAAGGACCCCTTAGACTCTCACTGAGGCTGAAATTTCCCAGAATCTAAATTAGAAGTTGATCCTTGCAACAGGGCTGGGGATGTCATGAAACCTTTCAAACTCCATTCAGCTCACTCCTTCCCTTAATAAATACTTATTGAACACATTTTACAACTAGGGATGCAACAACAAAAACAGAGCCTGGTTCTTGCCCTCACAGAGCTCATGATGAAGTGCAATGTCAGTGGTTGGGTTGTGTGGGTGGGGAGAGCCTTCCATGTTGCAGCTGAAGAGTTACCAAGAGGGTTCATTTATTAAATGGAAGACCTCATACTTTAGTCTGCTTGACCACTCAAAACAATGACAGCATCTTATGCCTGTGAATGGCACCATCCACCTTCCAGTTCAAGTTCTTCAGCCAGCAACATTGCTACAACCTCAAATTTCTATGGATAAACTGTATGTGTTAATGATTTAGGCAGATTTAACGTCAATCAAGCACGGAAGAATAGAAGTACACAGAGATATGTAACCTGTGTGCTCCCACTTAGTAGGAAAGATTTTCAATGAATGAAGTCTTCTATAGACAGGTGGTACATAAAATAATAAGAAATAGGGAAAGATAAAAATCATAGCAAATGGAAGGAATAAGAAAGAAAACTAGGGTGGCAATGTCTAGTGGGTAGCATCAAGAGACATTTTCTCCTGAGGTAAACATGTTTCTAAGAGGGCAAATTTCATAGAAGTTTAAAAGATTATATTCCTTCTGGGTTTATGCACACGTGCACATATCTCTTCATATTTGTGTACATACATTTCACAGAAGAATCTAGGAGATTGGTAGATCTTAAGGCTATAGTTAGGCCCTATCTAGTATGAACACAGGTGCACAGGCCTCTGAATAAGCATACAATCATTATTAACATAGGATTGAGTTACGGGGACTGTGGCCATTTATATGCTATTGCCACATGAAAACGGCCAAGTGCATTGAAAGCATTCCATGACCTTAATTTTAAGTTGCTTGAAAGGAGAGTTCACTTTCATAAATGAGAATTTAGAAGATAGGCTTTAGAATTGATGGAATTTCTCTCTCCAATACCTTCAAGAATAGGTAAGCACATTTTAAAGGTTTTAAGCACTATCTTCTATTTTTTTTTTCTTTTTTATCACAGCAATATTCAAATGATGCCTCACACTCTGATTGAGCATGTTCTTTTGAGCGGATAAATTACCAAGGTCATTTTCAAACTTTGGATGAAATGAGTTTTTGTTTAGAAATATAGCACGTGTATTTCTGGAGGAGAGGGGCCCTATTCACCCTTTATTTCATGCCTGGAAGCCAAGAAAAGTCTCACGGAGACAGCAATTAAGTAAATGTGCATGTATGTATATATGTTTCCGATAAGACTGCTCTGTCCCTAATGTAGAGGGTTCTTAGATGATAGTGTATACAGGTGTGTATATATAGGCATACACTGTCATCTTTCATTTTACTGTAAGTACTTTTGGGATACAATGCAATGTTTTGATATTTGCATACATTGTGGAATGATTAAATCAATCTAATTGGCATCACTTCACAAAGGTATCAGTTTTTTCGGTGAGAACAATTAAAATCTATGCTCTTAGCAATTTCAAGTATACCATACATTGTCATTAACTATAGTCACCATGCTATACAGTAGAGCTCGGCAGCTCATTTCTCCTGCCTGACGGAAGCATTGTACCCCAAGCTTGTCCAACCCATGACCCACAGAAAGCACAGAACAGCTTTGAAGGCAGCTGACACAAATTCATTAACTGTCTTAAAACCTGATGAGATTTGTTTGCAATTTTTTTAGCTCATCATCTATAGTCAGTGTATTTAATATGTTGCCCGAGACAATTCTTCTTCCACTGTGTCTCAGGGAAGCCAAAAGATTGAACACCCCTGCCCTAGACCAACATCATTCTAAGTCCCCTCTCCTTCTGCCCCCTTGTAACCACCATTCTACCCTCTGCTTCTATGGTTTCAACATTTTTTAGATTCTACTTGTAAGTGAGACCATGCAAAATTTGTCCTTCTGTGCCTGGCTTATTTTACTTAATGTCCTCCAAGTTCCCCCGTGTTGTCACAAATGGAAGAATTTCCCTCTTCTTTGAGGCTGAATAGTATTGGATTTTGCATATAGACAACATTTTCTTTATGCATCCTCTGGTGGTCACTTAGGTTGATGGATTCCATATCTTGCCTGTTGTCTAAAATGATGCAGTAAACATGAGAATGCAGATAGAGCTCTTCCACATACTGATTGCATTTTCTTTGGATATATACCCAGTGGTGGATCATACTGGATCATATGATAGCTCTATTTTTAATTTTTTGACAAACTTCCATCCTGTTTTCCATAATGGCTGTACTAGTTTACATCCCCACCAACGATATACAATGGTTCTCTTTATTCTACATTCTGCCAACGTGTGTTGTCTTTTTGATTAAAGCCATTCTAACGGGTGCGAGGTGATAGCTCATTGTGGTTTTAATTTGCATCTCCCTGATGATTAGTGATGCTGGCATGTTTTTTTCACATACAGATGATGATGTATTTTTAAGTTGCTTAGCACTTTTAGAAAGTTAAAAACACTAGCTCAGTAGACCTGTTAGATTTTTATTCCGGTTTTCAACCAAGTGTCTATGCTTTTCTGCTCAAACTATCACTGCGAAGATATTATAGAATCAGAAATAATAGGCTGTCACATGAAAAACAATGTTCTAATAAAAAATTATGGATTTATTGCATAAACATTTCCCTGAAGATCTCTTTTCTAGAATTAAAACTTCAGATAAAGTCACATGGAATAACATCACAAGGAATGTTACAAAAGAGTGAGAGGGACTGGCTTTCTCACCTTTCTGGCGACTACTCAGCTTCTTCCAGACACCTTTGATTGTTGTCATTTAATAGGCTGCCCTCTGTCTTCCTTTGCCACCCCCCATAACCTGCCTGGGTGACCTTATACGCATCAGGTACTGATGGCTGTAAACCAGCCCTTAGGTCCCGTCACGTAAACTCAACTCCCTGCTGGACTTCTCCAAGTCAACAGCCAACAGGCATCTCAAAGTCCACCTCATGCCCATTCTGATCTCATCACCCACCAACTCCACCCTCTGCCACTTCCAACTCTTTTTCACTCAACAAATGTTTGTTGAATACACAAATAGATGATCTTCAAAAAGTGCTACAAAAGGAATGTCATGTAGAAGACAGCATTGATTTCTGTATCTAATGGCACTTAAAGAGGATGGGTCCTTTCTATAGAATGTTGATCCTTCTCTTCCTGGGGGTCACAGGCTGAACAACCACTCAGAGCTGGACTTCTGGACACTTAAGCAAAGAAGGAAGTCCTACCCTTGAACCGCAGGAGGCTGCATTAAACTTGCACCACAGTTGTTTATAAATCAGCAGCAGCATTTTGAGCTACTCAAGCAAAACGTTATGATTTTATTACAAGTGAAAATAATCCAGATGTTTTGATTTTTCTTTCTTTCTTTTTTTTTTTTTTTTTGCATAAACACATGAAAGAGGGTTAATATTCGGTCGATCTTCTTTCACCACTGCAGTACTCCGATGTCACACCCTGTTTGAGGCTGAGGAGTTGACCTGCTCTTAATTAACCAGGCTGCCTGTGCGCAGTGGCTCATGCCTGTTATCCCAGCACTTTGGGAGGCTGAGGCAGGTGGATCACTTGAGGCCAGGAGTTCAAGACCAGTATGGCCAACACGACGAAACCCCATCTTTAGTGAAAATACAGAAAAATTAATTGGGCATGGTGGCATGCACCTGTAGTCCAAGCTACTCGGGAAGCTGAGGCAGGAGAATCATGCTTGAACCTGGGAGGTCGAGGTTGCAGTGAGCTAAGATCATGCCACTGCACTCCAGCCTAGATGACAGAGCAAAACAGTATTAATCATGGTGTTCCATTTAAAGATAACATACACCATGGAATATATTTGACTCTTCCAAATCAATCCAGTACTTGAGTTTTTCTAAGTGATGCTTGAATTCCGGTTAGAGGTCTTTATCTTATTATAATATGGCCTGGACATTAGAGGATACACTGGAGACTCCAAGCCATCTCTAGCAGCTATTGAAGAACCAGTCATTGACTTCAATAGGTGACAATAGTTCTTTACATGGAAGAAAATACTGTTGCTTACATAGTTGTTCTCCTCTGGGGCTTTGACACCTTTGGAAGAAAGCACATAGACAGGGCCAAGCTTCAGTGAGGGACTCTCTAGATGCAATCCTAAGAGACTGACACTTGTGTGTAATTCTAACTCAAGAAAGCTTTCATCTCAGGGAAACTAGCAGATCCGTTGACATTTACACAGAGCTTTTTATTTCATTTTGAAAGGGCTTTTCCACACATTATCTCATTCAGTCCTCAGAGCATTGAAATGACCTACCCAAGATCACACAGTTAGTAACTGGATGCCCTCAGATTAGAGCCCAAGCCTACAGATGTCTAACTCATCCTGCAGCATTCTTAACCAAACCAGCTCACCAGATGTGCTTTCAATTTACAGACACCTGAATTTCCACAGTTGAAGATAGATTCCTGCTTTTTTTTTTTTTTTTTTTTTTTTGTAATTGTCATAAAGTTAATACAGCAGAAAGAAGTAGGTAAATTCTCCAAGCTTTCTGGGACTAGATGATAATAAGTCTGGAACACAGGAAGAACAAAAGGGACAGATTGCTGGGAGGGCAGAAAGAAGGTGAGTGTGAAGGCAGAGAAAGGGGATCTTATTGCTGCAGACAACTTGGCCTTCTTCAACATCACCCTGGGGGCTGGTTGCTGTTGACATTTAATGCTATTGTGGAAGGTTTCCTGCAAAACAAACAATATCTACATAACAAGAGGGAAGGCTCAAGCTTAGAGAACTGCCTCTTGAACCTAAGACATTAATATGTTAATCTACTCCCCCTAAATTAGCAGAAGACCACAGGGGTGAGCCTGTACCCCACTTAAGAGTCTGCCTGCAGTGCTGACCTGCCTCTTTGCTCAACAGATCCCCAGCCCACACTTTGTGGTTCTTCCTCTTGTATTTACTGAGTGGTGATCATTTCTAGGACTGCTCATCCTCTGGAAGTGGTGGTGTGTCATTGCGTGCAGCAATACGTCTTTAAGATCTTCTATCACCAAGTAAGTGAAAGGAGAATGCAGATAATTCACTCATGACTCGTTGTTATGGAAGGGACTTAAAGAAAAAAGAGTTTATTTTGATCTTCAAAGGAAGAATTTGTCCTCTAAAACTTTATTAATATTAGTTTTATTTTGACATGAGTATTTACCAGGAGTAGCTATCATAGCACAGCCAAGAATGGTAATTGAATGAAGAATTGATTTTTATTTCAGCTATATAAAAGCAGTTCTTATGATTTTTTACAAATGACCGATAATTACAGTTGTCTGGAGAATGTCTTGGCTGGAGTGGGATAGAAATAAGCTAGATGTGCAATAGCACTTCCTTGTCTACAATTTAAATGTGTATGATTATTAATGGCAATTTAAATTAGCATTATAGCAAATGTAGTTTATATCGCTCTCCTGGGCAGAGTCTAGCAATGCAGACATGGCCTGTATTTCTGCTCTGTAAAATTCAGAGGAGCCTAGTGTGTTCTTTTTAGTCGATGGAGATTCTGTCTCTCTTATCACACCAGTATTTGGCTAATAAACTCTTAAGCAGCTGTCGTGCAGCAGGAAGGAATGAGAATATCCTCCAAGCTTTCTGGGAGTAGATGATAATAAGCAAGAAGACATAAAGAATGAAAGACACAGATTGCCAGGGCAGAAAGAAGGTGAGTGTGTTGGCCGGGCGTGGTGGCTCACACCTATAATCCCAGCACTTTGGGAGGCCGAGGTGGGCAGATCACGAGGTTAGGAGTTGAAGACCAGCCTGGCCAACATGGTGAACCCCATCTCTACTAACATTACAAAAATCAGCTGGGCGTGGTGGTGCATGCCTCTAATCCCAGCTACTCGGGAGGCTGAGACAGAGAATTGCTTGAACCCAGGAGGTAGAAGTTGCAGTGAGCCGAGATTGTGCCACTGCACTCCAGCCTGGGTGAGAGAGCAAGACTCCATCTCAAAAAAATAAATAAATAAATAAAGAAGGAGAGTGCGAAGCACTCTTAAAGATTAGTCAATTATTTGCTAAAGGAAGATGAAACCTACCCCTGTCTTAGTCAGAACACTAAATAATTTTGGTATAAGGATGACAAAGATGTTCTACCCCAGAATCCACATCAGTGGCTCTGAACAGACTCCAAGGCAGTGCCAACGTCTTCAGGCTGTGGCTTAGCAAGAATTTAAGAACATTCCTTTGTTCTCAAGAGAATGCCCATGGCTTGCAGAAGATGAGCAGTTTCTGCAGTTGCTCTGATGCCCAGATGGGAGATGAGAGGGGTGCTCATCGCCTTTCCCCGCTCACCATTCCCCTCCACACACCAATGTTACAGGAAAGGAGTTACGACCCAGACCCCAAAAGAGGGTTCTGGATCTCATGCAAGAAAGAATTCAGGGCTGGGCGTGGTGGCTCATGCCTGTAATCCCAGCACTTTGGGAGGCCGAGACAGGCAGATCACGAGGTCAGGAGATCGAGACCATCCTGACTAACACGGTGAAACGCTGTCTCTACTAAGAAATAAAAAATACAAAAATTAGCCAGGCACGGTGGCAGGCGCCTGTAGTCCCAGCTACATGGGAGGCTGAGGCAGGAGAATGGTGTGAACCCGGGAGACGGAGCTTGCAGTGAGTGGAGATCGCACCACTGCACTC
Organism: Piliocolobus tephrosceles; assembly: GCF_002776525.5. Classification (NCBI taxonomy): domain Eukaryota; kingdom Metazoa; phylum Chordata; class Mammalia; order Primates; family Cercopithecidae; genus Piliocolobus; species Piliocolobus tephrosceles. Next base: position 120,916,617 of record NC_045442.1, on the reverse strand, counting down.
CAGCCTGGGCAACAGAGTGAGACTCCGTCTCGGAAAAAAAAAAAAAAAAAAAAGAAAGAAAGAATTCAGGGTGAGTCTGCAGTGCAAAGCAAAAGGAAGGTTATTAAGCAAGTAAAGTGGTGAAAGAACAGCCACTCCATAGACAGAGTAGGACGTTCCCAAAAGTAAGAGGAGCAACGAGTCCACCCTAGGTACAATGCTTGTTTTTATACAGGATAAAAAGATTATGGGGAGATGTGCTCTGCTACAAGGGTTTGTGATAAAGGATTAATTTCTTAATTACTATAGTTTGCAAGAATCAATATTATTTTTTAAGCAAACTTAGGAATGCTTTTGTTGTCAAGATACTGAAATATTAGGCCACTCCCAAGTCTGGGTCTGTTTAGTAAATATTATCAATCTGTTCCTTTAACTATAAACATCTAGAAGATAGGAATGCCTAACTTTCTGGGAATACAGCCCAGCAAGTCTCAGCCTCATTTTCATAGCCCTCACCCAAGATGGAGTTGCTCTGGTTTGAATGCCTCTGACACAAATACACACATGCAATCCAGAAGGACTCTTCCTCTGGGTGTCTGGAAACCCTCTTTACTCTGGAGATTAAGAATTCAGGGAAGGAGAGGGGAAAGGAAGAGGAAATTATTCTGAGTTAACATAAAACTATCACGTATTGATACCTGGTTACCTACAAAGGTGTCTGAAAACAGTGAGTGCAGAGAGGGTCCGTTGAAAGAAGAAAGATTTCTGAAGCGGCCAATATGGCATGCTCTTCACTAATTCTTCTTAAAAATTATTTTCAGTGTCATATCGGTACTTTTTAAATTTTAGATGCACAATAGAATGGTCTTTTTAATGCCATGTCTTCACATTACATAGGAGTAAACCAGAGGGTGGACCTCCACCTGCAGCTGGTGACTGCTTGTAGTATTCATAATGCAAAATAGCTAATTAAGATGATGGTCAAGTGGTAGTTTTCTGCTGATATTAGCACAGAAAATCATGGTTGTGTCTCTCTGTGTTTTCACCCTGTTATAGTACCAGCAAGCTAAAAACCAATGCTTGATGTCAACGCTAGATCTTTCCAAAATAAACTAGCCACATCTTCTAAAGAAATATATTTGAATTGGCATTCGCTTGTGGTCAGACATCATTGCAATCTAAACTGATATTCCTTTAAAACCACAGTTTCTCAGGTGGACCCTGGGGAACACCTGTGTTGGAAACAAGTTCAGACATTTTTTAAGGTACAGATAACTTGATTGAACTCTGAATGTACTGAGTTAGGTTGGAAAAGTCTGTATTGTAACAGCATTCCCCAGGTGATTTTAATCATGCTCTAAAACAAAATTGAGTAACTTGACCAACGTCTTGTAGTATCCTTATGATAATAAAATAACCAATGATTTTATTAAACCATTCATAGGACAAACAGTTCTATGAAAGGAAAATAACGTTATGAGACTCGGTTACCTGACCATATCCTCCAGTTCCTGACTTCACATCCCATTCTGAATCGCTCTCTTTGGAGTCCAACCTCAGCCCCTCTTGTATCTCCCACACTGAGCCGCTCTGCCCAGGTCAAGAGGTACTTCCTAAGCCAGGTGCACTCTTCACTTAGCATCCTGATCTGTGTGTGAATTCTGCAGGAGGAAGAGGTGGGTGGTAAAGTCTGCAAGTTCAGTTTCTCTTCTCACTTCTATTTTATAACTTTTGAATCAGAATTAATCATCTTCACTAAAGTTACCTTTTAGACATTGTTTAATTGGAAACTCATTTTTAGAAAGAAAAGGCAATATCAATCCTGTTGGTAGTCAGCACTCTGTGGTCCCACAGACAGGAGCAAATAGTATTGGGAGGAGGCTCTGGCCTGCCCTGGTGCTCCAGTCCCCCTCATGGTACTGCAGGTGCATTAATGGCTATATTGACTCTACCTTATAAGAAAAACAATAAGTAGAGGATTGACTGGGTGCTCAGACAGACTTAAACAAAGGTGGCTGAGAGTGAGGAAAGTAGACATCATTTTAAGCCTCAAGTATTCCATATTTGACTAATGGCAATGCAGTGAAAGGTACTCAAGATCTTTCAAAAGACAGGCAACCCTTTCTGTTACCATTAGGTTTGAGAAGTGCTCAAGTGGACAAAGTCTACTTAATAAAATTCATTTGGTGCTACTGTAAAACTCCTTGGCCACAGATTTGGAAAGTTTTTAGTAATCATTTGTTCCCAAGATTTAATTAAAATTTAAGCCACACATCTGTTTAAAAACATATCGGCAGAGATTGAGATGCTTGTTCCTGGGATGATGATTGACAGGGAGGAACAGATTGAGTTGGCATATATGTAGAACTCATTAATCTTCTTCAAGTACATTCTGGGGAAACATGGAGTTCTCTCAACAAGCTGTTACCAAAGCAGCACTTTCCTTTGCACAGTTGGAACCCTAACAGTTTAAGTGGAAGTCACAAGTTAAGGGAGGAAGGCACAGTGTATTGTGATAAAGTTTTCTGTGATTATATAATCTAATATTGAGAGCAGGAGAACATTAGTTAAATAATATCACAGCCTTGCTCCAGTTCCTATAGTCTTAATATCTAAATAGGATACAGCCGACTCTAAGGTCAATCTTAGATATCACTTGTTAAATGAGGATCATTGCCTGCTTGCGAATTTTGTATCTCTTTTAGGTATTGTGTCTTTGTATTTCAAAAGGAATGCTAATTTATTCACTAGAGACCAGGGAGCCTTCTAAGCTACCTTGGTTTATCATTGGAAAAGTAGATGTAAAATAATACAAGAAAAAAATTAAAGATGAAGCTATCATCTTCTCAAAAAAAAGATAAATGAAAATAAAGCAAAAATGTAGAGCAGCTCCACTCAAGAAGACACCTTGCAAATATTGGCGGGAGAGTTGGGTTGATGGGAATTTTCATGAACTTAGCATTTCTGGCTTCGTGCTTTCTCTGAGTGCTGTCTCTGCAAATTTAAATCCATCTTATTTCAGAATGCTGGGTTTGTAACTGAGAAGAAATAGTGCAGATGGCTAAATTATGCTCACTTGTTCAAAACCATGACAACTTACCATAATATAGCTGTAAACACCTGAAATTAATTAGAGTACATTTAAATGTGGAGAGTATGATTTACAGTATGGGCTTAAATACAGAGATGTATTTTGATTTCAAGTCATCACTTCTTATTTTACCTATGAATGTTGATCAAACAGACTTTGTTTTGTCTTTTAATGAAGATGATTTTTTTAAGGGTCAAGGGGAGGAGCAGAGCCCAATATTAAGAGCACATACATTTTAGAAGAACGAGTGTACAATTTTCTTAAAATTGTGATACAAACTTTTAATGATCGTTATGGGGACATAGGAAGGTACACTAATAGTTTTTAAAGATCTACTATGGGTCACTAATTTTTTTACGAAAGTGCCTCCTGAACTTTATGGTAGGACTTTCAAGAGCTAAAACTAGGTCTTGTTTAATCTCTTTACCTCAGAGTAACTTGCAGAGGAAATAACCCAGTGTATGAGAGTCAGAGAAACTCCAATTTGAATCTGGACTTTGCAGCTGTCTGTATGCCCTTGGGCGAATGGCTTAATCACTTTGACAGAGAGGGAATCCTCGCACATGAGGGAGAAAGAATAAGAGAAAATGGACAAAGGCTTTGTCCAGACAAGGAGATCTCTTTGGGGAAACAATAAGTTAAGGTCAAAGTATGTTTAATCTGAGATGCTAACGGGCCATCCAGGAAAAGATCGAAGGCAAGTAGTAGAGACCTGGAGTCCAGGAGAGAGCTGGGGCACACAGATATCTACTTGGAAGTCACTGGTGGATAATATTTGAATTTCTGAAAATAAATGAGATCGCTGAAGAAGAGAGTAGGAAGAAAACAAAATACCTCTGAGTAAATTCTTGAAAAACTTAAAGATCAATCAGCAATAAAAGAAACCAAGAAAGGAAAACCTGGAAATAGGAAGAAAATTAAGATACTACCCTGTCACAGGGTATTTTGAATAGGAGAAAATAGACCACAAGATCAAAAGCTTGAGAGTAATCAAAAAAGATAAGGAATAGAAAAAAAATGAAAGACAACTGTATTTGATTCTTCACAGGCATTCTCAGTAACATGGTAGAGACAGAAGCCAGATTCAAAGAGGTGAGGAGTAGTAAAAAAAAAAAAAAAAAACAGAGAGAGAGAAAGCAGGCATTAAGTAAAGAAAAAACACTTAAAAGAAGTTTAGGGTAAAAGGAGAGGTGAAAATAGCAAAATAATTTGAGGCAACTCAGAGAATGGCTTTGAAAGTGGGAAGACCAGAGTATGTTTGTTGATGGGGACAAAGAGGGCAGAGAGAGAAAGAAATTGATCAAGTGAGTTTCCGAGGAACCTAGGAGGAATAAGATGAGGAACACACAGAGTTGGGTTAACCTTGAAAAAGACAGAATCTTCTTCCTCTGAGCCAGAGGGAGAAAGGATAAAGGGAGATACAGATAAATCTTATGATGGCTTACTAAATTGAAAATATGGACCTCATGCTCCAACTCAATTTCTCTTTCCTCACTTATCTGTAGTTCTACTCCTGCCTTCCCCCACTTATGAGATATCAAGTAAAATCCTATCTTGGAGAAGAAAAGGATGGATTCATTTTTAAGAAATAGTTAACTTGAGGCCACTGAGGTATTTCTTAGAATGAATCAAGAGGTCATCCTGATATATTCTTATGGTCTAAAAGAATTGATGTGCTTTGAAAAAGGGAGCAGCTTAATCCTTTTCCCTAGTAGGATTAAGCATAAAGTAGACTACTTAATACTTGAAGAGACCTTTAAGGATCTTCTTTACAAACAGGATAATGTTAAATCTGTCTTTGTAAATATAATGAACTAATTAGATTAATACCACATAACTTTAAGTAAAGAAAAAAATGAATTTTCTGTCATTAAAATCCCATTACATCAGCCTTAGTATATATATTTTTTATATATATACTAAGGAGGGATCTTATTTTACCTCCTGTTTTAATCATCTCTATTTACTCCATCGGAAAGACAGGAACCCCTTCCCCGGAGTGTTAGAGAAGTCGAAGCACACAATACACAATACTGGCAGACGAAATCAACACCACTTGATGAGTCACATAGACTCAGAGCCTGGGAGAGGAGAGCATGTCAGAATACACAGACCCACACAGTATGATTGCACTTGGGCACAGGATGAACACCTACAGCTGTGGAAGTCAGAACATGTAGTATCAAAAGGGTGAGATGCCCTCTGGTTTCCATAGCAGGCTGTGATTGGTTTGTTGGGATAATCCCACAGTTCAGCAGAGAACTGAAACCCACCACTTGGGTAAGCAGGAACTGTACCTTGTCCCTTCGATTAGGAAGGTTTGTGCCAGGCACAGTGGCTCACACCTGTAATCCCAGCACTTTGGGAGGCCAAGGTGGGTGGATCAGGATGTCAGGAGTTTAAGACCACCCTGGCCAAGATGGTGAAACCCCATCTCTACTAAAAATACAAAAAAGTTAGCTGGGCATGGTGGCAGGCACCTGTAATCCCAGCAACTCAGGAGGTTGAGGCAGAGAATCACTTCAACCCAGGAGGCGGAGGCTGCAGTGAGCCGAGATAGCGCCACTGCACTCCAACCTGGGCAACATGAGCGAGACTCTTTGTCTCCAAAAACAAACAACAACAACAAAAATGAAGGTTTGGCTGGGGGGACTTTATCCACAGGAGCAGAATGGGGAGGGAACTTGTAGTTAGAACATTAGAGGCCCTCCCACTTACTAAATATCAAGGTGGCACATAATGATGAGCCATAATTTTAGACTTTACACCACACAAAATGAGCAAACCTGTGGGATAAATAGCCATGATTCAATGGGACTGGGCTGTAACTAGTGGTAGCATAAGCATTTTGCCAGTGTTCATAAGGGCAGGGGCTTCAAGAAAGCTTTTGGATTTTTTTTTTTTTTGAGACGGAATCTTGCTCTGTCACCAGGCTGGAGTGCAGTGGTGTGATCTCAGCTCATTGTAGTCTCCACCTCCCGACTTCAAGCGATCCTACTGCCTCAGCCTCTTGAGTAGCTGGGACTACAGGCGCCTGCTACCACACCCGGCTAATTTTTGTATTTTTAGTAGAGAAGGGGTTTTGCCATGTTGGCCAGGATGGTCTCAATCTCCTGAGCTTGTGATCTGCCCACCTCGGCCTCCCAAAGTGTTGGGATTACAGGCGTGAGCCACCGTGCCCAGAGAGCTTTTGGAATCTTACTGGAGTAATTCACATTGTTACTTGATTACTTTCCGCAAACACAGTTTGATGTAAATGAAAACAGTGGTCACATAAATATCCCTAGTGCTTTTGGTCTATTTTGAAATGGCATGTGCTCTGTCAGCAAATATTCCTTCCCTAAGTGAAGTGTTTCTCATGGAGGAGAATTGAGCAAATCTCAAGACACTGATGAAGTATGTCCATTTTGTGGCTGGCAACTCTAGACCTTACAGTTGTATTTAATTGTGACCCCAAACAGGGTTTCTGGTTTGACTCTTCGTCCAGAATACCAGCAAGTGTCCCAATAGGTAACAGATGTCACCATGAAGCAGAGTCTGTGAAAAGAGCTTGATGAGGATGCAGAGAGGGACAGAAAAGCACCAGTTATTTTAACAGAGAGAATTTAATACAAGGAAGTATTTACTGGGTAACTGAAAAGGTGAAGATGAATTCTTAATAATCGCAGAGGACAAATGAGCTGCATGAAGCAGCTTGGGCTGGAGGAACTATAGGCATCAGTCAGGATTATTAAAATGCAGAAGATGACAGATAGGACCTCGTGGACAAGAAGCAGACCTCTGAGGAGGGACTCCACTAGCTGGTGCTGCTGGTGTATGAGGAGACTTGTTTTGAAAGTTTTGGAAAACAAATAGCAATTTGGACAAGCTGGATTCACCTGCTGCTGCTGCTGCTGCTGCTGCTGCTTGAACAAAATGCCACTGCCGGAGTAAAATGGTAAGCTGCCATGATACACATAGGAACAAGAGGCAAACAAGAGGGAGAAAGCCTCCTCTTCCTCCAGCCTTGAAGTCTCCTTCTAGCATGGAAGGAGACTTAAGACTTAGCTCTTAAGAGACTTAAGACTTAGCTCTTAACAAAGAGCTGGTTGGCCATGCAAAGATAGAAACCAGCCCCAGAAACACAAAGAGATGGATAAGAGGTGAGTTTTGAAACTTACAGTCAGTAGCTTTACAATCAGCCCAGGAATATTTAGAAAATTGGAGACAGCATTAAGGGAAACTTGAAGAAACAACGTGAAGAATCCAGGGATATCAACCATGGGGTAGGGGATGCGGGAGTATCCTCAGGCCTGTTTCTGGCATTTGTTGGGCCCAGGGCAGGAGCCCAAATGGAGAACTACCTACCATAGGTCCATCTATTTAAAAGTTATAAGGAAAACTGTGAAATGAAGTACATTCCATCCACTTACCTTAACAAATATTTCATATGACCTGGAGGCTTGCTTTGAATTTGGAATACTAGGACTCCTTGGGGTGATCCTGGAAGTTTTTGGTGTCAGGAGAGGCAGCCCTCCTTGCCACTCAGCCACTGGCCCACACCCTCATGTCTGTTCCCACCTCCAGCTCTGTACCACCCCATGAGTGGGTCTCACATGAGTCTAGATAACCTAGCTCATGTATCCTAACTCAGATCCCAACACCCATAAACAGCTGACCTTTTCTTACCCCTTGAGCCTGTGACTGAAAACATTATAGGTGCATAATCGACCCAGCGAAAAGACAGACCTGACAGAAGCTGCAAGTAGGCTTGGAGCCATTTGGACAGAAGACTGGGGGATCCGTGGCCCTCGGAGCCTGGTTAGGAAGGAGGCAGTGCATATAGTCCAAGTGTGATGAGCCCTTGTCCCCAAGGACTCTTCATGGAATGAGGAGGGTTATGGGCAAAAGGGGGAAAGCAGAGCCCACCAAAGCACAAGTCCTAAAGGCAGTACAGCAGCCACTGTCACCCTCAGACATAAAAGGGAAGGCAGTGGTCACCAGAGCATCCTGAGAGTCGCTGCAGGAGAGGTGCCCTGACAGACACCATGGCCTTCAGTAGCGGAGTACTACCACTGCCAGTCCCCATTTGCCAAGTTGGGAGATGAGCTGACAATGACCACCCCCACGTCTCCTTCCTCCCTCTCTCTGGTCTGCCAGCATCTGCCATTGGCTGAACTCAACTGGAAACCAAAGGGCAAGAGAGCCCCAGTGCTGCATTCAATGGAACTCAGCCTCCTGGTCTCAGAGAGAGATGGAGAAGGGTGGACAGTGGATTGAAAGGGCCAATTAGAGGCTACACAGTGCACCTGCTGACCAAACTCTTGAATCTTTGCCACTCCCTATGCTTCATCTCAAGTGTCTCTGATTAAATCTCCTGCAGCTCCCTCTCTGCTCTCCTGGCTTGAAGCCATCATCTGTCCCTACAGTCTCCTGGTGTCAGCCTCATGTGTCCTCCCACCCCTACCCCCTGCCCAAACAACCCACCCTATTAGTATGGTCAGCTAGCCAATTTCCAGCCCCAAACATACTACAGAATGTGAGATGGGTAGCAGTTTGGTATTGAGACTGGAATAACGTTGGAACCGTGATGAGTGCTAAGCATGGAAAAATTACTGAAGGAAAGAAGAAATGTCAAGGAAAGGAGGCCACCGTACTGACCATATGTGACTGTTCTTCGTTACACCCGTATGGTCTTATCAGCTAGAAGGAACCACGTTTTTCTCTTGCCCTCCTTACTAGTTCTGATTTTGATTAGTATGTTTTTCTTTATCTTTTTGTTTGAGTGGCATCCTTTGTTTAATCTTCCCCCAATTCTCTTAAGAGGGAAGTAGGACATAAATATATGTAGTAAAGAGCGGAAAAGTGAAAAGTGATACAGCTCAAAACTTCTCAGTGGTTAGATGGCCACCAACAGCAGAAACATCCAGATGCTTTATGAAATGCTGATTTCTGATCCACAATCTAGGCTTCTGGGTGTCAGCCCTAAAGAAATTCTTGAGAATCACTGATGAACTGGTTCAGAGTACAGATTTTTTTTTTTTTTTTTTTTTTTTTTGCAAATTAGAAACTTTTTATTAATATTAAAATTTCTAGGGAAGTAAGGAATTCAATTTTCAGACAATACAAAATGCAAAGATGCCCAATATAAAAATATACATATTACACCAAAATGCTTACAATATCTAAAGTCCAAAATTTACAGGATGAAATCATTGCAAGGGACATGGAAGATGCAGTCTCTGAGATGGCTAGTACTAGACTTTGGGAGATCCCAAATGTAGAGGTAGGAGCGTATCACAAGTTATTTGAAACATGTATAGAGAAACATATTAGAAAATAATACAATCTTTTAACAATAGGTCTTTTAAGAGTCACTGGTTAAACCTAAACAATTTCTTGAATGTCATTTAAAAATTAATAATTGAATGTTTTTCCATATCCTGAAGGAGAACTAAGTCTACATTAACCATAGTCAACAGGAACATCTATTATTTATCAGGTGTATTGGATGTTCCTATCAATCTTAAGAGTTATCGAGTAACTATGAGATTTAGAGAAGATTTTGTCATCTGAGACTTATTTTCTTATCTGTACAAAGAAAAAGTAGCAGTACATATTCTATGGGCTTTCAGTCAGCAAAAGGGATAATTTAGATGTGAGGACTTTGCACAATCTTTGTCACCATCAGAGACAACTGTTTCGTTTTTGCCCTTGGACTTTTGGGGATTGGCCTTTTGCTTAATTAAACTTAGGGAGAATCTCAAAGGCTTCCAAAGAACCAGCCCTCAACCCCCACCCCAGCCCCCACCTCTGTGCTGCTTTAGGAGTTTATTTGCCCATTAGGTTTTCACCCATCACTGATGCAGCTCACCCCACCCTACAGATGGCAAAAGTAAGGCACAGAAGGCCACATTGCCTGAACCAGGGTCCTGTGATACTTGGCTGCTGAAGCTAAACAGAAAACTCTAAAACTCCGACTCTTGAGATTACATTTATTCCTAAATGGTATTGCCACTGCTTTTACTCAGCTTGCATTGAGAATGCTTCCCACTTAGAAATTGTACCACCAGGTATTAGGACTATGTGCAAAATCCATCATTGAAAAAGGCCGAGGCATAATAGAACACATTTGAAATAGCACAGGAAATACACATGTTCAGTTACAGAGGCTTTCAAAGTAAATGACTTGGCTACTTGAAGCAGAAAGTAAGAAAATAAGCCGGGCAACATAGGGCATCTTTTCTAGATTTTTATTTCTTTTTCTCTTGGGTGCTCAGGGAAGACTGCCAGGGGTAGTTCTAGCGAATATTCGGGAACAAATTATTTCCTTTGAGGTAAAGGGAGAATTGGACTTTGCTGGCTCCCTTATTTTTTAAACCCCACCTCTTTCCAAGAAAATACTTGACGCAGCTAATAACTCCTCTCACTCCGGTGTCTTGATTTTGAGTTGGTAGGAAGAACCTTGCAACCCCTCTTGCTAGGGACAGCCTTCTTCAGATGAAAAGGGACTTCAAGATGAAGTTTTAACACTGTCACACTCCAAGTTATTTTATCGCAAAGTTTGGAAGGATGCATGTCAGCACACAGCATCATCCATCCATTCACAGACTAAAAACTCAAGGAATAGATTCGATTGAGCATGAAACACAGCTCCCTGGCTCCTAGCACCCTCATTATCCTTATTTCCTGTGCAGTCCTGGGCTCCAGGCTCCAAAATGAAGATCCTCTCAGGAACCTTTTGCTTTGGAGGCTGTTGCAACAGTCGGCAAGAGAAATCTCCTGGCTAGCCTACTTTCCAGTAGAAACATCTAAGCTGGGTCTGCCTTTTCATAGAGCAAAGGGGCTTTTTAAATTTTTAAGCTCCAGAGGACCTAGCTCTCCACGCGGTGGTTCATGACTACACAGGAGGTTGCGGAACAGCAGGGAGTAAAAGGTTCACTCTCCCAGGCCAAATCGGTGACTGTTACAAGTGATGAGATCATCAGATAACTTTCTGATGATCCGAAATAAAAACATCTGTGCAGGGAGCCCTGGATTGTTCAGGGAAAGCGAGGTCCCATCTACTTCTACCAATAATTAAAACATATGAGGTTACGCAAACCGTGTCCACCGTGAACATTCCAGGTTCTTTAAGAGGATGGATTTTGTGGCGGCTATGTTCTCTACACTCATGCATTCTCCACAACTGCATGCCAATCCGAAGGAATGCAGTATCCTGACTGTCAACCCCCAGAAACACCTACATACGCCCGGCGCGGTGGCTTAACGCCTTTAATCCCAGCACTTTGGGAGGCCGAGGAGGGCGGATCACGAGGTCGGGAGATCGAGACCATCCTGGCCAACATGGCAAAACCCCGTCTCTACTAAAAATACAAAAAATTAGCTGAGCGTGGTGACGGGCACCTGTAGTCCCAGCTACTCTGGAGACTGAGGCAGGAGAATGGCGGGAACCCAGGAGGCGGAGCTTGCAGTGAGCAGAGATCCCACCACCTCACTTCAGCTTGGGCAACAGAGCGAGACCCCGCCTCAAAAAAAAAAAAAAAAAGACCCACACACACGAAAAGCCTTTCTGAAAGATTGCAGGTGTCGTATTGTTACTGGAAAGGGGCTCCACATCCAGGCTTCAAGAGAGCATTCTTGGACCTCGTGCAAGAAAGAATTCAGGGCGAATCCATAGAGTAATGTGAAAGCAAGTTTATTAAGAAAGTAAAGGAAAAAAGAATGGATATTCCATAGGCAGAGCAGCTCCAAAGGCTCTTGGTTGACTATTTTATGGCTATTTCTTGATTACATGCTAAACAAGGGGTGGGTTATTCATAAGTTTTCCAGGAGAGGGGTGGGCAATTCCCAGAACTGAGGGTTCCTCCCACTTTTAGACCATATAGGGCAACTTCCTAATGTTGCCATGGTGTCTGTAAACTGGCATGGTGCTGATGGGAGTGTCTTTTAGCATGCTAATGCATTATAATTAGTGTATAATGAGCAGTGAGAACAACCAGAGGTCACTTTCATTGCCATCTTGGTTTTGGTGGGTTTTCGCCGGTTTCTTTCCTGCATACTGTTTTATCAGCAAGGTCTTGGTGACCTGTATCTTGTGCCGACCTATCTCATCCTATTACTTAGAATACCTAACCTCCTGGGAATGCAGCTCAGTAGGTCTCAGCCTCCTTTGACCCAACTCCTATTCAAGACAGACTTGCTCTGGTTCAAACACCTATGATAATAGTTCCATGAATCTTCCTAGGCTAAGAAATTTTACTTGCTAATTGAAGTTCGTTTGTGAGTAAATGCCAAGAGTTTCATGTACTGCCTCTCCCAGACAGAATTTGCATCTTAATAGGATATACACCTGATGATGCAGGTCAGCAGAGAGGGTAATAGAACAATGAGCTTCATTGTGAAAAAGCTGATATAAATAGCTACCATCAGCATGCCAATGTTCTAAATGCTTTGACGGGTATCACGTCACTTAACTCTCACATAGCTCTTGTGAGTCAAATCCAGTTATCCAGTTTTACAAATGAGGAAACTGAGGGATAGAGGGTTGAGTAACTCACCAAAGGCCACACAAGTGTTGATGCTTGTATTCAAACACAAGTTAGCATGCTTCTGGAGCCCACATAATTAACCCCCACACCACATGTTAAGGAAAGGAAAAAAAACCACCAGGGCAAGTAGAAATAAATGAAAACCAACCAAAATGAAGACAGACAATGGCTACTCATTCAGAGTTTGAAACTGTAAGAAAGGCAGCCACCATCTCTTGCTTTTTGGCAGAGACTCAAAGACGAGCAGAGGAGAGGGAAAGCTTTTCCACTCTAACACATAAAAAAGGGAAGGTATCAGATGTGTCCTGATTGGAGGCTGTTGGAATAGAGAAGCCGCACCGGCTAACTAGAAGGGGTACTTCCTGGATGATTAGTTAGAGGTACTGTATTTGGCTTTCTCTCCTCTGTTTCTCAGGTTTCTGCCGAAGTGGGAAGCAAGGAAAAAAATTAGGGAAGCTGTGAGTCATTGATCAAGCCCTAGCCATTTTAGTCCAATTGTTACAGGGATTATGATTTGACTTCCTGGATAATAATGCAAGATAGTAGTCGGACTTCCTCCCAGTGAGATGAGTCTGAGTTATGGATAGCTGGCTTCTCTAGAGAGTGTGTTGGTCTCCTGGGCTGGACGCTACAGACCTGGGTCAGAGTTCTCCTTTTATGTTAATATATGGCCTGGCCATTATCAGTCTGTATTTTCAGTCTCTCAGGCAAAATAGTCCTTTGGAATCATTCAGCTACCCCTGTATGTTCAAAGGCATCCCTCTGGAGAAGAGTCCTCCCAGCTGACCACGGATTCTTTTACTGGGTTCCAGCAGGTTTAGGTTGAAGACTTAGCTTCTAGGAAACAGATGTCTGTTGGGTCCCCTGGTGCTTATCTCTCCTACACTACTTAATATTTGCCTGGTGGTGGTTGGGGGGACAAGGGGTAGAGAAATGGTTGGTCTTATTCCTCATTGTGCCCCCAGAGTAACTTCAGAGATTGGCCAAGGTCACAGCTGCCAAAGAAGTGGAGAATGTTCTCTTTCCATTTCTCTGTCTAAGCTAAAAAACCCAAGTCTCAAAATTCCCTCCTAAGTGAGCTAAAGGTTAACCTACCTGGTCAGCCTGCTTGATCCCATAGACTGAGGTCCTTTACAGGAGCTAGCGACCTGCACAGGGGCCTGTCAACTTTGATAAAGCTAACAGAAGTTTCTGTGTTTAAGAGGACCAGGTACATCACAGAGAAACTCAGATATAAACAACACAGCTGGCTGTGCACCAGCTCTGTGCACATTATGATAAAAGCAGTAGAATAGGCTGGGTGCGTGAGGTGGGTCACACCTGTAATCTCAGCATTTTGGGTGGTCGAGGTGGGTGGACACCTGAGGTCAGGAGTTCGAGACCAGCCTGGCCAACATAGAGAAACCCCATCTCTACTAAAAACACACAAATTAGCTGGGCGTGGTGGCGGGCGCCTATAGTCCCAGCTAAGCTGGAGGCTGAAGCTGGAGAATCCTTGAACCTGTGCAGTGAGCCGAGTTCACGCCACTGCACACCAGCGTAGACAACAAGAGTGAAACTCCTTCTCAAAAAAAAAAAAAAAGCAGTAGACTATAATGCCCCCTCTCCCACTTCGGAGGGTCCTATAGTCTTCCGTGTCAGGTACCATCTTGCATTGACTCTGGAGGATGATAAACAAATTCAGCGCTAAGTATCCAGTGAGTCTTGCCTTGAGAAATGCATGCGCCCCTAATGAGATACGGCTGAAGCTGTGATTGTATTGCCTCTTTCTAACACGCAGTTAATATGAAAGCGCTTGCTTTGGGGGACCTGAATCAATTATGTCCCTAAAACAACTAAAGGTGTATATTCTAAAGATGTTAAGGGAGTAGAACACAGAATTAGAGGGATGCCAACATTCCACCTATGAACGTTCTGTTGTAACAAATGCTGGTGACCAGTGTTGAAGTTGGAATCTAATGTAAAATGAAACAGTGGCTCCTTTTGGCCACCAGGTGGGCACAAACAGAGAGGCAAATTCCCTGTTGGCCATCCAGGTGAAACTCATAGAGTGGTTGGCCAAGGACTTGATCTTACTCCTCCTGGCAGGGAGCAATTGAAGACCAGAGAGAGTCACAGCAGGGCCGCTAGATTGGAGGAATATTTTGTCATGCACCACACGGCAAGAGTAAGGGTGCATTTGGGCGAACCTGGGTTCTAGCCTCAGTTACTACTTACAGAAGTGACTTTGAACAAACAGCTTTTCTCTCTGCGCTTCAGTGGAAATAATACCTGCATATCTACATAGGTATTATATGTGGTATTTTTGTATAAATTTGTCTATAGCCATATATAAGTGTTTTCAAGTAAAAATATTCCATGTATAAAGCTATGAGTATACTACTACTAGCATTATCCATTAAAACGATGGCTGGATATAAGAAAAAGTGAGTGGAAGATTAAGAAAAGAATAAGCCTAAAATTTTGTGAGACATCATTATTATCAAGAAACATTCTTACCACTGTTACCAACTTCCCACCACAGAGTGTGGAGAGAGAGATGAGAGAGAATAGCATATTCCTCCAGGAAGCCACAAACGTAACAGAGAAGGAAGTGTGAGAGATTGCTCGCTGACGAGAACTGAAAAGCGATCCGAACAACCCTCCAATAGCATATGTAAAAATCACTCCCTAATTTGATATTCGATTGGCAAAATAAACTCAGTAGTCTTTCTGGGACCCTTGAAGGAATGTCTGGGTTTCCACATCTAAAAGAAAATATTTTGTCCAAAGTCATCATTAAGATTCTTAAGCCTGAAGTGCCTGAATTCCTAATCACTGTAATACACACCTCTCAGTGGGTTTTCTGTTACACTTTGATACACGCATAGGACTGAGCAATCAGCCCACGCAACTCCTCAGCTCTTACAGAACACTGATGAATAAGACGAGGGACCACAATAAAACCTGTAAGATTACGCTTTCTATTTTTAATGTCAAGATGCCCATTTTTACCTTAAAGTATTCTTTTGTGATTTATTTTGAAAGCAAGACATGCTCTATGGAGATGCGTGGAAGCAGTTGTATGTATGTGTGCTGGTATGTTGTCAGGAAGTATAATTCACATCCCCACTCGGGTTCCAACAGTTGCCCTGAGACATCAGCATTCTATTTAACCTAGTATGGCTGATAATCCCGTCACTGGATTAACTGGATTTCTGCCTACAATCAAAAGAAACCCAAACAAGGCCTGCTTCAAAAGAAAGGACACCATGTACATTTCTCTAAGCAAAAAAAAAAAAAAAAAAAAAGGATATTTTAATTAATGAAGCAGGTGCCCCTTCCATTAACAGTCGGTTAATTACCTACCACATTATTCTGGAAAATGCAGCCACAAGGCCACAAATAAAATGGTGCTTTATTCCATTTCCTGACTTCTAATAGTCTATCATAATATCTTATTGGGTTGCTATTATCCCCAGAATAAATATCTAAAATACCTATAGGCACACACATACTAAAATATACTATACACACACATATGCAAATCTTTTTATGTTAAGAAAGAGTTAACTTTCAAATAGGAGATTATTTTTAAGAACAAAGAAGTTCAACACTTTCGGGATGAACAAGGGAGCAAAGCCACTCAGAAATATTTTGCAGTGAACGGAAAAATAATAGCAGCAACGTGAGTTCTGGCAGAAGCAGCCTTTAGATAAAGAGCATATCAAAATAAGGCCACGTCTATGCTTAAAAGCACCAAGACACATGGGGATAGCTCCTCCTCAGAGGTGTTTAATTTTGGCTGTGTTCCTGGAGAAAGAGAACAATCAGGAGAGTGGTTCAGAGAACAGCCTTGTGCTAAAACCCCTCAGGATATAGGACGACACTGACAACAATCAGGAAAAGAAATGTGACAAGCACTTAAAAAAAATTATTCCTATCTGAAACACCTGGCACCAGTAACCCGTTCAAAAGAGGTTTAGAAGCACTGGGGTTACATATCCCTCAGTTATCTGCAATCAACACTGAAACCCTTCCTGCCGATAACCATACTGTGGGTGTGATGTTAATTCACAGTGCAGGATAATGTGGCAGTCATCACCAAATAATCTCTATGTTGCTCGTTAAACCCACTGAATTTTGATAAGGCATCTATAAATATCTTCACAGATGCTTTTGTTTAGAGTTCAGGTTGATCTCCTTTTCCAAAAAATAAAGCTGATTCTGATTTTGGTTAACTGGAACTAGATAGTGCGGGTTTCCGGGAGACAGTTTTCATGGTCATTGGTGAGTTTAAGTCTGGGACAGTCAGGTAGATTTACCCTGTGTCTTTCACATAAACCAACTGTATTATAAGGAGACTGGCTGTAACTGCTTTCCTGAGTCAAAGCACAGGCCACTTCTACTCTGCGTGGACTTGTATTAAGTGTAATGAGCCAGCTCATTTGGACAATTACAGGTCATAGTTACTCTCTGGTCAAGAACACAATACTTTAGAATGGGTTTTATATGTTGTAGATGAATTATTTTCATGACTTTGGTGACGAAAGGACACTTGACACAATTCTCCCAAAAAAGTCAGGGAAAGGGAGAGAAAAATACCTGATAGACATTTTTTGTTTTCTGAATGATTTCTTTTTTTTTTTTTT